>NC_133618.1:358599595-358671169 GCF_048593235.1 Sminthopsis crassicaudata | reverse complement strand
GGAGATATCAGCTTGGGGCTTCTGTTGTGAGATGGTTTGATGTCTCTTCCTTTGTAGCTTCCTTCTCTGTCATAGCTAAGTCCTGCTTTCTCTTTTTTTCTCCCCACTGGACTAATGTTTCTTTCTAGATCTCTATGAAGGATTAGGGAATCCTTTCTCTCTACTTCCAGACCCTCTCCCTGGTTCTGAGATAGTATCTTCCCTTTGTATAAGCTTCTTAGGATTTAACTAATGACTTAGAAAATAGTTCTGATTTATTTAAGGAGGTGTACAAGCCATGAACCCACTGGATTTTTAATTGATTAAGCCAGTAAATGTTCATACTTAAGAAAAGTACTTTTAGATGGAAGGGTGGGGACCCTTAAGTATCTATGCCAGTGGTCCTCAAACTTTTTAAATAGGGGGCCAGTTTACTGTCCCTCAGACTGTTTGAGGGCCAGACTATAGTAAAAACAAAAACTATGAACAAATTCCTATGCATGTTGCATATATCTTATTTTGAATTGAAGAAACAAAACAGGAATAAATACAATATTTAAAAGTAACTAAAGTTAAATGAACAAACTTACCAGCATTTCAGTGGGAACTATGGGCCTGCTTTTGGCTAATGAGATGGTCAATGTCTGGTTCCATATTTGTCACTGCTAGTCGTAAAAAGTGATGCAAGTGTGCATCCGTTAGTCTTGATCTGGTTGGAGATTTCAAATGTTTCATTCTAGAAAAAGTCTGTTCACAGACATAAGTGCTCCAAAGATGGTTGCCATTTTGAGTGCATGGTTCCTGAGATGAGGATATATCTCAGACGGGATGCATAGAAATTATGAAGGCTGCTTGACTTGAATGCATCTTTCAGAGAGTCACAATTCTTCAGTTCAGCCACTTCCATTTGGTAAATTGTATCCACATTTTCAATGTCAGTAGAAAATGGGTTACAGAAAAGCTGTATGTCCTGTTCATGGAGATGAAGCTCCTTAAATCTAAATTGGAACTCCTTTTGCAATTTTTCCAATGAATTCACACATGTTTTGTTTGGGAATGCAATCAGTGGTTTTTCTGCTAACAGATTGAGTTGTGGGGAGATGGCAGAAGTTTTCCTCCTTCACTTGTTTGATGAGGAGGTCTAATTTTACTTCAAATGCTTTGACATGTGATTGCATATCACAGATGAGCTTCCCCTTTCCTTGAAGTTGCATATTGAAATTGTTGTAGGGCAGCAAGCTCTTCTATGACTTCAAAATAATTTATATTAGATTGAATTGCCCTGAAGGGTGCTAATAACTCTAAATCAGTGCTCCTATGACTTCAGATATGATTTTTGTGTTGGTCTGGATATGACAGGATATTCTTAATTTTTAGGTTATCTTACTTCTCCCAATCATCGGTTGTCATAGTAGTGAGACTGGCAACAGTTTAGTTGTGTTATTCCTAGTAGTAATAGGAGTATGGAGGTTTATAAAGAGAGACAAGATTGATTCATGCAGTCAGTATCTAATTATGAACTGTCTCTGAAGTTCTACATTTTATATCAGAATCTCAGGTTTGAAGGACCCAGACCTTTTTTACATGAAGCTATCATCTAACCACTTTCCTATCCTTTAAACTTGAGCATTCCAAATCCCAGTCCTCACAGTTATGAGGAACAGAGTTAGGAAAAACTGGATGGACCGTTCAGAATTTATGAGATTTTTTTTGGCCACATGATTGTTGTTTATTAGCTTCTCTGTGTGCAATTTTGGGGAGCCCTGATTCTAACTTTTTCTTTGATATTAGCCTGAGCATTCTATAATCCTACAGCCCTTTCCTAATCCTTTCTGAATTTCTGATACTATAAGTCCCTAATTATTGCAAGAAGAAACCATAGCTTCTCACACTAAATTTGATACTAGCTCTTTTTGATTTAATTTCTAAGTCTAAGTTCTGGATTTTGATTTCTAACCCTTAACTAACCCTAGCTCTAAATTCCCATTTCTAACTGTGAGCTAACTGGATGGATCAACTATTCCTAAAGAAAATAAAAATTAAACCAAAATTGATTCTGATCATATACATAAGCAGAGAAAAACAACTGACATTTGGAATTAAAAAGCCTAGGTTCAAGTTCTGCCTCCAATGCTTATTGGGCAAATCATTTTGGTCTTCAATTTCCTTGTTACAAAGTAAGTAAAACGAGGAGATTGGGTTAATTAGTCTTTGATGTGCCTTTCACCTCTATATTTATTATCCTAGCTGGTGGTGAAGTGGATGGAAGACCCGATTCAAATGTGTCCTCAGACACTTACTAGTTGTGTGATACTGGACAAGTCACTTAACTCTTTTTTGCTTGAGTTTCTGATCTGTAAAATGAGATTGAGAAGAAAATGGCAAATTCCAGTATCTTTGCCAAGAAAATCTCAAATGGAGTGATAGAAAATCACACATGAATGAAATGACTGAACAACAACAAAGGTTTTCAAAGATTTGGTTAACAAACTAGGCAAGTTACTTCTACAGTCAGGAAATAAGCCTTCAGTTTGCTTTCTTTGGTAACCAAGACCTCTTGGAATCAGGAAACTTGAAGTCCATGCCTACTAACTCTGACATAAAAGTTCTTTAGAACAAGGACAGCTAGATAGTGCAGTAAATAGAGCAGTTGATAATGCAACTTATTTGATGTTCTTTCCATTAAAAAAAAAACTATAGCAATATCTGATGTTGTGCCATTTAATAATATCAATGACTTTAGTGGCAAGAATATTTTTTGGGGGGGTCTTCAGCAACTATATCTATAGAGGAGACAAGGATTATACAACTTTTAGAGGAAGTTGTCAGATTTCTTCCTACAAAGTTTGCTTTCAAAGAGAATGGTTTCAGGGACCAAGATGGCAGGAGAACTGGTGGTATAGTGGACATTGATAGCTCTTGGGCTCAAGGTTCTGGACTTTGAGGAAGATGGTATTAAAAGAAACTTAACCACATTCATTTTCTTCTTCTTCTTCTTTTTCCTCCTTCTCTTCCCCCCTTTTTTCCTTCTGCCTCCTCCTCCTTCTTCTTTTTCTTTTTTCTTCTTCCTTCTTCATCTTCTTCCTTCTTTTTCTTCCTCTTCCTCCTCCTTCTTCTCCTTTTCTTCCTCCTCCTCCTCTTCCTTCTGCTGATGTTTCTTCTCTTTCTCATTTTTTTCCTCTTCCTCTTCTTTCTCCCCTTCCTTTTGCTTCTTGTTTTCTCTCTCTGTCTCTGTCTCTCTCTGGTTCTCTGTTTCTGCCTCTCTCTCTCACCTTGCTACTTCAGTGAAGCTTACTTGTTCTGTGGGTGGCATTTGGTATTTTCCTTTATAAAGATTATTTCTTTTGATGATGGCTGTGAAGGCTTTGTTGGAAACAAGGCCAAGTGGCATAAGAGTGCTGTTGTTTCTGGAACTAGAATACCTGCATGCCTAGAATGACTGGTCATTGGTACCAATGATGATAATTCCCTTTTAAAAAATTAACTTTTTCAGTTATCAATCATTAATTTTCTCCTACCTATCACTGGGGGAAGAAGGAAACTCCTGTTAAAAAACAACAATAGTCAAGCAAAAAAGTAATCCCATTAAGGTCATATCAAAATTGTACATTGCCTTTCTGTCAAGATGTATTAGCATGTTTCATTAGAGATGCTCTGGAATCATAAGCATAAGATCAGAATTGATCTGACTTCTTAGATCTTGATCAGAGTTCTTAAATCTTTGAAAACTGTTCATTTTTACAATATTGATATTGTAGTATAAATTGTTCTTCTGGCTCTGCTTATCAGATTCTGTATCAGTTTATATAAGTTCTCCTAAGTTTCTCTGAAAAGGTCTTTGTCTTTATTTTGATACCACTTTTTTAGTGTCAAGGTCCTTGACACTAAAAAAAGAATTGCTATTTTTTTGTGTAGAGATGAGTTTTTCCTTTCTCTTTGATCTCTTTAGAGTATAATCTTGTTAATAGCATCATTGGATTAATGGATCTGCACAGTTGAGTAACTTTTAAAAAATTATCTTTTATTTTCCCCCAATTACATGTAAAGATAATTTTAATATTCATTTTCTAACATTTTTAAAGCTTTGAGTTCCAAATTCTATTCCTACCTTCTCTCCCTCCTTCCTCAGATAGTAAGCAATCCAATACAAGTTATATATGTTTAATAATGTACAACATTTCCACATTGTCATTTGTTGCAATAAGACTTGAACAAAACAAGAAAAGAAAAGAAAGAAACTGGAAAATAGTATTCTTCAGTCTGTATTCAGATAATATAAATTCTTTTTCTGGAGGAGGATAGCATTTTTCATCAAGAGTCCTCTGGGATTGTCATGAATCATTGTATTGCTGAGAATAGCCAAGTCTTTCAATAGTTGTTCTTTGTATAATATTGCTGTTACTATGTAAAATGTTCTCCTAGTTTTTTCACTTCATTTTGCATTATTTCATGTAATTCTTTTCAGTTTAACATTCACTTAAAATTTTTTCTTGACTTCCAATTTTTCTCCCTCTCTCCCTCAATCCACTCCTCTAAACAGTAAGCAGTTTAATAAAGGTTATGCATGCAAAACATATTGCTATATTGGTCATGTTATGAAAGAAAATACAGATTCAAAGGAAAAAAACATAAAAAATGAAAAATATTATGCTTTGGTCTACATTCAATCTCTATCAGTTCTTTTTCCGGAGGTGGACAGTATTTTTCATTATGAATTCTTTAGAGTTGTTTGAGATCATTGTATTGCTGAGAAGAGCTAAATCATTCACAATTAATCACTGTATAGTATTGTTGTTACTGTGTGCAATATTCTCCTGGTTCTGCTCAGTTCACTTTGCATCATGTAAGTCGTTTTTCTGAAATCAGTAGTCTCATCATTTTTTAAAACACAGTAGTATTCCATTACAATCAAATATCAGAACTTGTTTAACCATTCCCAAATTGATGGGTATCCCTTCAATATCCAGTTCTTCGCCACTATAAATATTTTGGTACAAATATGTCCTTTTCCCTTAAAAAAATCTCTTTGGGTTATAGATCTAGTGGTGGTATTGCTGATTCAAAAGGTATGCACAGTTTTATAGTTCTTTAAGTATAATTCCAAATTGTTCTCCAGAATGGTTGGATCAGTTCAAAACAGTTGAATAACTTTTGAGATTTAGTTCCAAATTGTTTTGTCAGTCCAAATTGTTTAGATAGATCAGATCATAGCTCCACCAACAGGTATCAATATATCCATTCCTTGCACCTCTCCTTTATTATTTTCTATTTTTGTTAACTTTGCCAATCTGAAAATCAAGAGGTGGAAACTTGGATTTGCTTTAATTTGTATTTCTGTAATTATTAATGATTTTGGAGCCTCTTTTCATATGAGTTTATAGATAGCTTGTGTTTTTTTTCCTTTGAGAATGTTCAATTAGGGGCAGCTAGGTGGCACAGGATAGAGCACTACCCCTGAAATCAGGAGGACTTGACCTCAGACACTTAACATTTCCTAGCTGTGTGACCCTTGGCAAGTCACTTAACCCAATTGCCTCAGGAGAGAGAGAGAGAGAGAGAGAGAGAGAGAGAGAGAGAGAGAGAGAGAGAGAGAGAGAGAGAGAGAGAGAGAGAGAGAGAGAGAGAGAGAGAGAGAGAGAGAGAGAGAGAGAAAGAGAGAGAGAGAGTGTGTGAGAGAGAGAGGGAGAGTGTGAGAGAGAGAGAGAGAGAGTGTGTGTGAGAGAGAGAGAGAGAGAGAGAATGCTCAATTATCATTATCAATTGGGGAATGACTCTAGTTCTTATAAAATTGGATTTATATATATATATGAGGGAATGAGACTTTTTTGTCAGAAAAGCATACTACAAAGATTCCCCACGCACACAATTAATTGTTTCCTTTCTAATCTAAGCTGCAAATTTTTATGATTAAAGTTGTCTGTTTTATCTTTTGTTATCCTCTCTATCTCTTGCATGATTATGAAATCTTTCATATCCATGTGATTTTTATAAATCTCAAACATCACAGAGTTTATCCTAGTGTAGGGTTTAAGCTTTCTACCAGACTATTAATCTAGTTTTTTTTCTTCCAGGTTTGGTTAAGGATTTTGGTTTTATCTAATAGTAATCTACTTGTTAATTTGCTTCAGTTTTCCTAACTATTCCCACTGATCAACTTATTTTTAAAACTAGTATATTACTTTGTGGTATAATTTGAGTAGGGGTGTTCTATAAAGTAATTCTTTGATACTTTGATTGATATATCAATAAATAAATAAATAATGAATAGTTTAGGAAGTATTGTCACTGGTATGTTAACTCTGCCTATCCATAAGAAATTAATATTTCTCGATTATTTAGTTATGTCTTTATTTCTAAAAAATTAGATATTTTGTAGCTTTAGTAAGATGGTTCCTTTGTGTATCTTGGTGGTAGACAGTATTTTATTCATTTTGTTGTTATGTTAAACATGAGGTCATTGGGAAACATGTGTGAAAATGTTTGTGGCAGCCCTCTTGGTAATGGCAAGAAACTGGAAACTGAGTGGAGAATGACTAAATAAACTGTGGTATATGAATGTTATGGAATATTATTGTTCTGTAAGAAATGATCAGCAGGATGATTTCAGAGAGGCTTGGAGAGACTTACATGAACTGATGCTGAGTGAAATAAGCAGAACTAGGAGATCATTATACACAGCAACAACAAGACTATCTGATGATCAATTCTGATGGACGTGGCTCTCTTCAACATTGAGATGATTCAAACCAGTTCCACTTGTGCAGTGATGAAGAGAGCCATCTACAACCAGAGAGAGAATCGTGGGAACAGAGTGTGGAACACAACATAGCATTCTCACTCTTTCTATTGTCATTTCTTGCATTTTGTTTTCTTTCTTTTTCCTCCTTACTGATCTGATTATTCTTATGCAACAAGATAACTTTATAAATATGTATACATATATTGGATCTAACATGTATTTCAACATCTAGGAGAAGGGATGGGGGGAAGGAGGGGAAATTTTGCAACAGAAGGTTTTGCAAGGGTCAGTATTGAAAAAATTACCCATGCATATGCTTTGTAAATAAAAAGCTTTAATAAAAAATTAAAAACAAACAAATGAAGAAACAAAATAAAAACATGAATTCATTTTCCAACAAAGGTTAAAAGTATGAGGGTATTAGATTCTTCCATGGATGTAATTCTTTTAAGACTATATGCAAAAATGCTTAATTTAGTGTCAGTGAAATAATTTTTAGGGAGTAATTGTATTTCAGTATTTTTGATTTCCTTTGTAATTTTGTGTATTTTGAAACATTATTTTGATAAGAGGTCCACAGGCCTCACCAATTTAATTCAACAAGCATTTATTAAGTACCTACTATTTGTCAGGCACTGTGCTGGACCAGACTGCCAAAAAGGTCTATGACACAAAAATATTTAAAACCTTCTGGGAGAGGGAGTCTTAAAATAAGACATATCTACACGAACCTCATTAGGTCTGGGACAGTTTTTAAGTCATATTTCCTAGGAGTCTAACCTGAATAAGTCAGCTCTGATGTCATTCCCATGGACCAAGATTAGGGAGGCTGCTAACCAAATTCTGGAATTATACAAAGACATACTTCCAGTCTGTAATCCGCTGATTCAGAGGGGAGGTGCACATATAATGTGAGATAATAGCAATTGTTAATGTTATTTAGTAGTGTTAGTAGAATAAAGTCTCCTGAGTCAGAAGATCTCATCAAATCTCTGTTTGGATAAGAGGGGGATCCCAAGCTGTTTAAGGACTTCCCAAATATATCAGTCCTCAACAGAGCTATTTTAGGGCTCCTGCTTCCTCCTTACCCTCACCTTCACCCTCCTCCCAAGTGTAGCAATGGCACCCAGAAGGTGACATAAAAATAATTTACTCAGAGTGGTCTCCACTAGTGCTCAGATATAATGTCTTGTGAGCAATGTGGAATTAGTTGAAATCACAGATGAAGCTGGGCCTAATCCCAGCCAGCTGCTCTGTTTGGCTTTGTTTCCAACAAGCAGCCTTTTAAAGTCTTCTCCGTAATCCCTCAAAATGAAATTCAATCCCCTATTTGAAAAAAAATTTTTTTTTGAAAATCAGGTTTCAGGCCTGGACAGTGCAAAGGAACTACAAGTTATCTTCCATTTTGGTCTTTTGAAGAGTAAACAGTGCTTTGAATTTAAGGAAAGTGTTTAGAATACAATTCATTTATTATCTCCTACTCTTCCTACTCAACCCAGCCCATCCCACCTGCTTCCCTTGAACAGTATGGGGCCCTTTTAGACCTTCTGTAGCACAGATATAGCTTTAAGCTCTCCCTGTAATTCAGAAATCCTAGGACTGCCTCATCTCCCAAACCCAACCACTTTTTACCCCTTTATGGAGTAGGGCTTCATTATTGGGAATGATGTTGGTTGTTGGAATTTAAGTCTGAGCATTCAGTGAACATAAAGACTAAGGCAAATATTTTCTTATGCTTTATGGCTATTGTAAACTGAAAGACTTGGAAATGTCAGTTTCCCTATCTAGATGAAAACCTGGAAGAATTTATGGTATGAGACTCAGAATTTCTGGAATGTTTTTTTTTTTTTTTCCCATTCTTTGCTCTGGTCTTTCCTTCCCCCCTCCCCCCCCCCCCTTCCTGCCTCTCACTGTATGGTGAGGCAGGAAAAATATTCTTCCTTCTTTCTGCTCTCTATCCTCTTGAGGCATACATGGATTGTACTGAGTTTAAATATGGGGTGTCTACTTGCATAGTAGTTGAATATCAACCAATAGGTCTTTGTCCTTTCTCAGGGATCTCTTGGGTGTTATCTCTCCAGTTCATATACACATACACGTGCATATATATATATATATATATATATATATATATATATATATATATATATATATATATATATATATATACATATATATATATATATATACATACATACACACACACACACACATATATATATATCTAAATATGCATGAATTGTGCCAAGTGCAATACATACATATAAATAGATTTACCTATATGTGAACCTATAATCTTGTCATAAAAACTATGATCTTATAATCTTACTTTTAGGCAACTTGTGATATACATTAGAATATACATGCAAAATATAGATACACAGATATACCCATACACCCCTCCTCCAAAGGAGTAAGCTAATAGAATGCTAGTCACAGTTTACTAGTAAGTACTTACTAGCTGTCACTGTGACCCCACAAAAGCTATTAGCCTCTGTAAGCCTCGTTTGTGTATTGGAGATAGTAATAATTATAGTATATATCTTAGAAGGATTCTATAAGATTCAATAATATCTTCTATGTAAAGTATTTTGCACACCTTGAAAAGCTACATAAATGAGAGTTATTTTTTCCAGTAGGTAATATAGCCCTTTAGTTTTGGAGGTAGGTTGATTGGGGGCTATCCTGCAAAGTGATTACAAGAGTTTTCTCACATGAAAATGCTTATTAAATGGTGAAATAGTTCCTTCTACATTTTGGATATGGCTGTTATCAGAAATTATAATAGCTATCATTTATATATCACTTTAAAGTTTTCAAAGTATTTTTAAATATTATTTCATTTGATCCTTATAACAATCTTGTCAGATAGATGGTACTATTATCCCCATTTTGCAGATGAAAGAAATTGAGGTAAATGGATTAAGTGACTTGATTAGTCACAGGACTTTTAAGTGTCTGAGATCAGCTTTGAGCTCAGGGCTTCCTTATTCCAAGTCCAATATGCTATCACACTGTGCCATCTAGCTGCCTAGGAAGGTTGTTGAGACTTGTAGTTAGGAAAACAGTATGGTGTAGTGGGAAAAGTACCTGATTTTTAGTCAGGAGACTAAATTTCAAATCCTGATTCAGTCTGTAACTCCCAGTAAGACCTTAGATAAATTATTTCACCTTTCTGGATTTCAGTTTTTTTTTTTTGATTTCCAAAAAGGATGTTGGACTAAATGTCTATTGTTTGGCTTTAAATCTATGATCCTGTGGTTTGTGCACGGAGTCAGGATATCTTCATCTGGTTCTCCCTGACTAGGTATATGGCTTTGTGGTCTCTTCACACTCCTATTTCTGCTGTAAGATGAGAATTACAACATTTAATTCTTCTCACCATAAATTTAATAAGATTATACATTCAAAAAATCTAGATAGAGACTTTATATGTTCATTTGCCTGGTCAAAAGGATTCAGACTTGTCAGAGGGGAGAGGACTAGATTCTCTCAGGGATCCCCTTCATCTATAAATTCTTCTAAATTCCTCTGCTAATATTTCCTTATAGTATGGACCTAATTCTGTGGATTGTAAAACTGTACCCATGAAACCTAGATCTGGTAAGTCTTACCAAACTTTCCAGTTCTGGTTTTCAATCCAGTGATATTGTGTGGATCTGATGAAAAAATCGGCCTGACTGTGAGGTTGTCCCAGGGGAATGAAACTGTTGCTATGGTAACTCCCAGATCATTGGAGAAAAAAAGCATGTGCTAATGAAAGAGCACTATTTTTGAAATTAATAGACTTGGCCTCCATCAAACATTTGACATACTATCTGTGTGAGCTTAGGAAAGTAAATTAACTGCCCCCCCCCCATTTTCCTTAATGATCAATTAAAAATAGACAACCTTTGAGGGCATTCAAACTCTAGTTCTATGATCCTATTTGTAGAAAATTTGTGTATATATTTGTTATGGGCCAGAACTCTGAACTTGAAACAAAGGATTCTTGCAAGGTACTAAGTCAGTGGAATTGATAGAGACAATAATTATCTAATTTAGCATGGTTCAGTATGATTGATTTAATCCTACAAGGAGATGTTATGGGCCAGAACTTGAAATAAGGTACTAAGTGGAATTGAGGAGATAATGGTTAGTTAAATCTAGTTTAGCATTGATTTAATCCTACAACAAATAATGGTTTCCTAGTGATATAATGATTGGTTTATACTCATGTGGGGCATATAAGCTAGGAGCTTTAGCCAGGATTCAATCTGGGAGATTCAGAGGCCAGAGAAGGCAGACAGGAGCTCAAGCTCTTGGAACCAAGGAGAGATAGGCCTCCAGAAAAACTAGCTGAGCCCCAAGTGAAGGAGACAAGACTTTGAAAGAGATAATAAAAGATTTGGACTTTAACCCCTGGCTACTCCTGTGGTGATTACTGAACTGAAATGAAGGCTACTCCCAGAGACCCCAAGAAAACCTCAACAGAGAACATTACATTATAAAGAGAATATTACATATGCTGATATAATCACACTTATGAAATCCTAGATACCTAAAGCTTTAAAATATTATTGAAACATCAGCTTCAATAATCCTTCCCACAGAGACTATGGATATGATTGTTTTTTCTTAAAGAGGAAACAGATACTTGGGAATCGACAGTTTACCCATCATTTTGAGAAAGTGAATTGTCATGGCTGAGAAAGACAATATATAGAGAATTGATTCAAATTTATAAGAAAACAAGCCACTCTCCAATTGATAAATGTTCAAAGGAGATGAACAAACAATTTTCAGATGAAGAAATTAAAGCCATTTCTAGTCATATAAAAAAATGCTCTAAATCACTATAAGACAACTTTGAGGTACCACTTCATACCTCTCAGATTAGCTAAGATGACAGGAAAAGATAATGATAAATGTTGTAGGGGATGTGGGAAAACTGGGACACAAATACATTTTTGGTGGTGAATTAATCCAACCATTCTGAAGATTAATTTACAACTGGGCCCAAAGAGCTATCAAACTGTGCATACCCTTTGATCCAAAAGTATCTCTACTAGGCCTATATACCAAAGAGATCACAAAAAAGGAAAAGGACCCTCATGTGCAAAAATGTTTGTAGCAGTCCTTTTTATAGTGGAAAGGTACTGGAAAGTGATTGGATGCCCATAAATTGGGGAATGGTTGAATAAGCTATGGTATATGAATATGATGGAATATTATTATTATATAAGAAATAATAAGTAGAATGATGTCAGAAAGGCCTGGAACAATTTACATGAACTGATGCTAAGTGAAGTGAGTAGAATAGAGAGAACATTGTACACAGAAACAACTAGATTATGTGATGATTAACTGTGATAGACTTGGCCCTTTTAAACAATGAGGTGATTCAGACCAATTCTAATAGACTTGTAATGGAGAGAGCATCTACATCCAGAAAGAGCTCTATGGGGACTGAATGTAGATCACAACAGAGTATTTTCATCATTCTGTTGTTGTTGTTTGCTTGCTTATTTTTTTTTCTTTCTCGTTTTTTCCCCTTTTGATCTGATTTTTCTTGTGCAGCATGATAAATGTGGAAATATCTTTAGAAGAATTGCACATGTTTGACCTATATTTGCTGTCTAAGGGAGGGAGTAGATGGAGAGGGAGAGAGAATAATTTGGAACATAGATTTTTTACAAAGGTAAATGTTGAAAACTATCTTTGTATGTATTTTGAAAAAAAAGCTATTATTATTTTATTTTTTTATTTTTTTTTTATTTTTTTTTGCTATTATTATTTTAAAAAATAAAATAAGTATAACATAAAACAAACAAATAAATAAAAATCACCTCCTACAATTCAGTCTTATGATAAATTCCAGAACATCAAATAATAGAGCCTTTGTTAAACAGCAACAACAACAACAACAACAACAAAACAAAACTAAAAACAAAAAAATCACCTTCCTAGTCACATATTGCAACTCCTTAAAAAAGAAACAGGCCAGAGAAGGTGAAATGGCCTCTTCAAGGACACAATAAAAGTTAATGATAGGAGGGTAGACTAGAATTTAGATTTAATGATCAGTGTTCTTTCATCTATAAGTGATAGAAAAGATGTCTTGAAAGGTTTTACAGATCCACTAGGAAGATTAAACTGATGCACATAAAAATAATTATGGAATTAGGAGGTCTACAATGCTATTGTAGTTGTGTAGTATAAATTATGACTATGCACCAGGGAATTAGAAAAGGAGATTAATATGAGCTGGCATCATCTGGAAAAGCTTCACAGAAGAGGTGAAACAATCTAAGCCTTGAAAGATGAAAATAAAGAGACCAGTCTGGACTTATGAGAAAAGATTCATATGTGGCTGTCACTCATTGTAACCAATTTTCTTGTCTAAAGAATCCAAAGGGTTTATGACTTATTTAAAATGCTAAAGATTATATAAGGATTACCTGAAATAACTAACGATATGTAATCAAAGACAAGACTTAAGAGAGTATGGTAACTAAATTTCAAATCAATGTGGTATAGTGAAAAAGTACTAGGGAGATGCAGTACTTTTGGTCAAGACAATTGCCTGTACAGTTTGCTTGGCTCCTACATACCTAGCATTTGCACCAGACCTTGTATAAGTTCAAGAAATCCAATGAGAAACCATAATAAATGACTTTTCCTACCTAAGAACTAACTGTACAAGAGATCAGCTAAAAGCCCAAGGTTAATAGGAAAGAGTATCTAAAGTACTAGCAAATATTCACATTTCCTAACAGAGATTGCCAGAAACACATGTAGCTTGCAAGGATCTGTGACTGGAAGTGGTAACAATAAGAGGATCCCCTTAGAAATCTCCAAGATATGCAGAAAGTCTCAGGGTGAGGAACTTGGAAGTATTGAGGAGTGGCAGTGGGTAGTGTCAATAAAGATTATGTAGTACATAAGCCCTTAGACTAGGATAATGCAGGTTCAGAATCTCTCAGGTCTCTTTGCTGAGATACTAGAGTCGATCTTGAACATCCAGCTCTCTGATCCTAAAAGATGTAGGAGAATCCAAACCAGAGGTAAAGGATAGTGAAGGATCCCAGATAAAGTGTGCTGAGACCCAGAAGGGCTGATCATACTTCCACAAAATGCAGCAGAAAGTGGCACAAAGCCCCAATTCAGGAACCAAATCTTGAGAGGTGAGTAAATAAAGACAACTCTGACCATATAAAAAGACATTGCAATTTAAAAATTCCAAAAAGATATTCTATAATAACTGTAAGCAGAAACTCAAAAGAAAAAAAAAAAGGACTTTCTATAAGGGTTGCATCATTAACTAGAAGAAATAAATTGTTCTGTAGTATGGAAGCCCATGAAACACCAAACTCTAGGGGGTAGGAACAAGGAATCTATCTATGATGTTTCTAAGCTTCAGTTCTCTCATCTCTATGGGGATGAATGGGGATAGAATAGAGATAATACTTGCAACTAGCCTAGTAAAATGATTGTGAAGAAAAGGAATTTTGAAGTTCTATGTAATATGTGACCCTGGGCAAGTCACTTAACCCCAATTGCCTCAGCAAAACCAAAACAAAACAGAAACAAAAACAACAATAAAACAAAAAAAAACAAACAAAAAAGTCCTATGTAATAAAGTCGTTCAATTTTGTGCAATTTTTTATGATCCCATTTGGGGTTTTCTTAGCAGACATACTAAAATGGTTTGCCATTTCCTTTTTTAGCTAATGAGGATTGCATGTCTGTTAAGTTGGAGTTTACAGATGAGGAATCTGAGTCAAAGAGGATTAAATGACTTATCCAGGGCCACAAAGTTAGTTTCTGAGGCCAGATTTGAACTCAGTAAGAGTAGCTTCCCTGACTCCACTCTCAGTACTCTTACTTACATAGTAGACTATGCCACCTAACTGCCAATAATATAGAAGCATTCATTTGTTTACATCTGGGAAGGAACTTAGGAATTTAACCTCCTCATTTTGAAAATAAAGAACTGAGACTCAGATGAGATAAAAAGCCCACAGTCACCTGAGTAGGCATGATTTGAACCCAAGTTTTCTGACTCCAAATCCAGCACCTTTTTTTTTGAATTAGGGTTATTTATCAGGTTTATTAAAGAGAGGTAAGTGAATGTATATGGACAGATCATTAGACTGCTGGACTGAGGAGTCTGGAAGAGTCTGGAATCTATCACTATGCTTTAAAGACTGCCTGATATGTCACAAATTAGAAACTAACTCAAAAGAATCTCTTTTTTGGTGGAGATGATGGATGCAGTATGTCAAATATGTGATCAGCTGTGGCTATTTTGCTGGCTAGTTTTTTTAAAAAATATGTTCTACTTTTCCAATTATACATAAAAACATTAACTTTTTTATTAAAGCTTTTTATTTTCAAAACATAAGCTTGGATAATTTTTCAACATTGGCCCTTATAAAACTTTATATTCCAAATTTTTCTCTCTTTCCCCTACTCCCTCCCCTTGATGACAAGTAATCCAAAATATGTTAAGCATGTTAAAATATATCTTAAATCCAACATATGTGTACATATTTATACAATAATCTTGCTGCATAAGAAAAATCAGATCAAAAAGAAAAGAAAATGAATAAGAAAACAAAATGCAAGAAAACAACAAAAAGAATGAAAATGCTATATTGTGATTTATACTCAGTTCCCACAGTCCTCTGGGTGTAGATAGCTTTTGTCATCATAAAATCATTGGAACGGGCCTTAGTCATCTCATTGTTGGAAAGAGTCACTTCCACCAGAATTAATCATTGCATAATCTTACTGTTGCCATGTATAATAATCTCTTGGTTCTGCTCATTTCACGCATCAATCCATGTAAGACACTCCAGACTTCTCTAAAATCATCCTGCTGATCATTTCCTATAGAACAATAATATTCCATAACTTCATATACCATATACCATATTCTTATACTATATATTCACATATCATTATCCAATTGATGGTCATCCACTCAGTTTCCAGTTTCTTGCCACTACAAAAAGGGTTGCCATAAACATTTTTGCACATGTGGGTCCCTTTCCTCCTTTAAGATCTCTTTGGGATATAAGCCCAATAGTAACACTGCTGGATCAAAGAGTATGCAGAGTTTGATGACTTTTAAAGCATAGTTCCAAATTGCTCTCCAGAATGGTTGGATCCATTCACAGTTCCACCAAAAATGTATTAGTGTCCCAGTTAAACATGGTAGAAATATATGTTAAATACAATATATGCATACATATTTATACAATTATAATGTCGCACAAGAAAAACCAAATGAAACCAGTAAGAAAAAAAGAGAAGCAAAATAAAATGCAAGCAAACAACATCAAAAAGAGTGAAAATGCTATGTTGTGAACCACATTCAGTTCCCACAGTCCTTGGAACTGGTTTGAATAATCTCATTGTTGAAAAAAGTCACATCCATCAGAATTGATCATCATGTAATCTTGTGGTTCCTGTGTATAATAACCTCTTGGTTCTGCTCATTTCACTTAGCATCAGTTCATGTAAGTCTCTCCAGGCTTCTCTGAAATAACCCTATTGTCTTTCTTATAGAACAATAATATTCCATATTATTTATATGCCATATTTTCATATACCATAATTTATTCAGCCATTCTCCAACTGATGGGCTGCCATAAACATTTTTGCACATGTGGGTCCCTTTCCCTTCTTTAAGATCTCTTTGGGATATATGCCCAGTAGTAACACTGCGAGAACAAAGGTTATGCGCAGTTTGATAGCTCTTTGCCAGTTGTAAATTTCTCTTCAGAATGGTTGGATCTGTTCACAACTACACCAACAATGCATTAGTGTCCCAGTTTTCCCACATTATCTTTTCCTGTCATCTTAGCCAATCTGAAGGGAGTGTAGTGGTATTTTAGAGTTGTCTTAATTTGCATTTCTCTGATCAATAGTGATTTAGAGCACCTTTTTATGTACCTAGAAATTGGTTTCAATTTCTTCATCTGAAAATGGTTCTTTGATCATTTATCAATTGGAGAATGGCTTAAATTCTTATGAATTTGAGTTAATTCTCTCTATATTTTACAAATGGGGTCTTTATCAGAACCCTTAAATGAAAAATGTTTCCCAATTTATTGCTTCCCTTCTAATCTTGTCTGTATTAGTTTTGTTTGTTCAAAAACTTTTTAACTTAATATAATCAAAATAATCTATTTGGTGTTCAGTAATGAGTTCCTATTCTTCTTTGGTTACAAATTCCTTCCTTCCCCACAGATCTGAGAGGTAAACTATCTTATGTTTTTCTAATTTGCTTATAATATTACTCTTTAGAGAAATTCCATTCCAAACAAATGTTGAGAGTATAAAATATTTGGGAATCCATCTACCAAAGAATAGTCAGGAATTATATGAGCAAAATTATGAAACACTTGCCACAAAAATAAAGTCAGATTTAAATAATTGGAAAGACATTCAGTGCTCTTGGATAGGCCGAGCGAATATAATAAAGATGACAATACTCCCCAAACTAATCTATTTATTTAGTGCTATGCCAATCAGACTCCCAAGAAACTATTTTAATGACCTAGAAAAAATAACAACAAAATTCATATGGAAGAATAAAAGGTCGAGAATTGCAAGGGAACTAATGAAAAAAAACTCAGAGGAAGGTGGTCTAAGTGTACCTGATCTAAAGTTATATTATATAGCAGCAGTCACCAAAACCATTTGGTATTGGCTAAGAAATAGAACGGTAGATCAGTGGAACAGATTAGATACAAAGGACAAAAAAGGGTACATCTATAGCAATCTAATCTTTGACAAACCCAAAGATACCAACATTAGGGACAAAAATTCATTATTCGGAAAAAACTGTTGGGAAAACTGGAAATTAGTATGGCAGAAATTAGATATGGATTCACACTTAACACCATATACCAAGATAAGATCAAAATGGGTCCATGATTTAGGCATAAAGAATGAGATCATAAATAGATTAGAGGAACAGAGGATAGTCTACCTCTCAGACCTGTGGAGGAGGAAGGAATTTATGACCAAAGGAGAACTAGAGATCATCATTGATCACAAAATAGAAAATTTTGATTACATCAAACTAAAAAGTTTCTGTACAAACAATACTAATGCAAACAAGATTAGAAGGGAAGTAACAAACTGGGAAAATATTTTTACAGTTAAAGGTTCTGATAAAGGTCTCATTTCCAAAATATATAGAGAACTGACCCTAATTTATAAGAAATCAAACCATTCTCCAATTGATCAATGGTCAAAGGATATGAACAGACAATTCTCAGATGATGAAATTGAAACTATATCCACTCATATGAAAGAGTGTTCCAAATCACTACAGAGAAATGCAAATTTTTAAGACAACTCTGAGATACCACTAACACACCTGTCAGATTGGCTAAGATGACAGGAACAAATAATGATGAATGTTGGAGGGGATGTGGGAAAACTGGGACACTAATACATTGTTGGTGGAGCTGTGAAAGAATCCAGCCATTCTGGAGAGCAATTTGGAACTATGCCCAAAAAGTTATCAAACTGTGCATACCCTTTGATCCAGCATTGCTGCTATTGGGCTTATATCCCAAAGAAATACTGAGGAGGGGAAAGGGACCTGTATGTGCCAAAATGTTTGTGGCAGCTCTTTTCATAGTGGCTAGAAACTGGAAGATGAATGGATGTCCATCAATTGGAGAATGGTTGGGTAAATTATGGTATATGAAGGTTATGGAATATTATTGCTCTGTAAGAAATGACCACCAGGAGGAATACAGAGAGGCTTGGAGAGACTTACATGAACTGATGCTGAGTGAAATGAGCAGAACCAGAAGATCGCTGTACACTTCAACAACAATACTGTATGAAGATATATTCTGATGGAAGTGGATATCTTCAACATAAAGAAGATCCAACTCACTTCCAGTTGATCAATGATGGACAGAAACAACTACACCCAGAGAAGGAACACTGGGAAGTGAATGTAAATTGTTAGCACTACTGTCTATCTACCCAGGTTACTTACACCTTTGGAATCTAATACTTAACGTGCAACAAGAAAATGGGATTTACACACATATATTGTATATTGGTTATATTGTAACACATGTAAAATGTATGGGATTGCCTGTCATCTAGGGGAGGGAGTAGAGGGAAGGAGGGGATAATTTGGAAAAATGAATACAAGGGATAGTGTTATAAAAAAATTACTCATGCATATATACTGTCAAAAAATTAATAAATAAATAAATAATAATAATAATATTACACTTTATGTCTAAATCATGGACCTATTTTGATTTTATCGTGTTATATGGTGTTAGATATGAGTCAATGCCTAGTTTCTGTCATGCCAAGTTTCCAATTTTCCCATCAGCTTTTGTGAAATAGGGAGTTTGTATCCCAAAAGCTGGGGTCGAAATTTTATACCTCTAGATGCTTACTTGCATAAAATAGAGAAAGAGAAGATCAATAAATTGGGCTGCAACAACAACAAAAAAAACTAGAAAAAGAACAAATTAAAAACCCTCAATCAAATACTAAACTTGACATTCTAAAAATAAAATGAGAGAATAATAAAATTGAAAGTAAAAAACACTATTGAATTAATAAATAAAACAAAGAGTTGGTTTTATGAAAAAACAAACAAAATAGATAAACCTTTAGTTAATTTGATTAGAAAAAAGAAAGAGGAAAATCAAATTGTTAGTCTAAAAAATGAAAAGGGTGAACTATCCATCAATGAAGAAGAAACTAGAGCAATTATCAGGAGTTATTTTGCCCAATTTTATGCCAATAAATTTGATAACCTAAGTAAAATAGAAGAACATGTACAAAAATATAGATTGCCCAGATTAACAGAAGAGGAAATAAATTATTTAAATAGTCCCATTTGAGAAAAAGAAATAGAATAAGCTATTAATCAACTCCCTAAGAAAAAATCCCCAGGACCAGATGGATTTACATGTGAATTCTACCAAACATTTAAAGAACAATTAACTCCAATACTATATAAATTATTTGAAAAAATAGGAATTGAAGGCCTCCTACCAAATTCCTTTTATGACACAGACATGGTACTGATACCTAAACCAGAAAGGTTGAAAACAGAGAAAGAAAATTATAGACCAATATCCCTACTGAATATTGAGGCAAAAATCTTGAATAAAATATTAGCAATAAGATTACAGAAAATCATCCCCAGGATAATACACTATGACCAAGTAGGATTTATATCAGGAATGCAGGGCTGGTTCAATATTAGGAAAACTATTAGCATAATTGACTATATCAATAACCAAATGAACAAAAACCATATGATCATCTTAATAGATGCAGAAAAAGCATTTGATAAAATCCAGCACCCATTCCTATTAAATACACTAGAGAGTATAGGAATAAATGGACTTTTCCTTAAAGTAGCCAGTAATATTTATTTAAAAGCTTCATATGTAATGGAGATAACGAGAACCATTCCCAATAAGATCAGGGATGAAACAAGGTTGCCCACTATCACCATTGTTATTCAATATTGTATTAGAATTGGCAATAAGAGAAGAAAAAGTGATTAAAGGAATTAGAGTAGGTAATAAGGAAACCAAATCATCACTCTTTGCAGATGATATAATGGTATACTTAGAAAACCCCAGAGAATCTACTAAAAAGCTATTAGAAATAATCCACAACTTTAGCAAAGTTCTAGGATACAAAATAAATCCACATAAATCATCAGCATTTTATATATCACTAACAAAATCCAAGAGCAAGAAATACAAAGAGAAATTCCATTTAAAATAACTGTTGCTAATATAAAATATTTGGGCATTTATCTGCCAAAGGAAAGTCAAGAACTATATAAGCAAAACTAGAAAACACTTTCCACACAAAGTCAGCCCTAAGCAATTGGAAAAAATATCAAGTGCTCCAGGATAGTTCGAGCAAATATAATAAAGATGACAATACTCCCTAAACTAATCCATTTATTTATTGCTATACCACTGAAACTCCAAAGAAACTATTTTACTGAACTAGAAAACATAACAACCAAATCTGGAAGAACAAAAGGTCAAGAATTTCAAAGTAATTAATAAAGAAAAAAGCAAATGAAGGTGGCCTAGCTATACCAGATCTAAAACTATATTATAAAGCAGCAATCATCAAAACCATTTGGTACTGGTTAAGAAACAGAGAAATTGATCAGTGCAATAGGTTAGGTTCACAGAACAAAATAGCCAATAACTGTAACAATCTAGTATTTGACAAACCCAAAAGCCCCACCTTTTGGGATAAGAATTCACTATTTGACAAAAATTGCTAAGAAAATTGGAAACTAGTATGGCAGAAAGTAGGCATAGACCCACACCTAAAACTATATACCAAGACAAGGTTGAAATGTGTTCATGATCTAGACATAAAGAATGATATTATGAGTGGAAAGGGACCTGTATGTGCCAAAATGTTTGTGGCAGCTCTGTTTGTTGTAGCTAGAAACTGGAAGCTGAATGGATGTCCATCAATTGGAGAATGGTTGGGTAAATTGTGGTATATGAAGGTTATGGAATATTATTGCTCTGTAAGAAATGACCAGCAGGAGGAATACAGAGAGGCTTGGAGAGACTTAAATCAACTGTTGCTGAGTGAAATGAGCAGAACCAGAAGATCACTATACACTTCAACAACAATACTGTATGAGGATGTATTCTGATGGAAGTGGAAATCTTCAACATAAAGAAGATCCAACTCACTTCCAGTTGATCAATGATGGACAGAAATAACTATACCCAGAGAAGGAACACTGGGAAGCGAATGTAAATTGTTAGCACTGCTGTCTATCTACCCAGGTTACTTATACCTTCGGAAGCTAATAATTAATGTGCAACAAGAAAATGGTATTTACACACATATATTGTATTTAGGTTATATTGTAACACATGTAAAATGTATGGGATTACCTGCCATCAGGGGGAGGGAGTGGAGGGAGGGAGGGGATAATTTGAAAAAATGAATAAAAAAAATAAAATAAAATAAAAAATAAAAAACAAAATAAAGCAAAAAAAAAAAAAGAATGATATTATAAACAAATTAGAAGAGCATAGGATAATTTACCTCTCAGATTTCTGGAGCAAGAAGGATATTAAGTTATACAGTTTTTGTACAAACAAAACTAATGCAGATAAAATTAGAAGGGAAACAATAGATTGGATTTTTACATCCAAAGAATTTGATTAAGGCCTCATTTTTAAAATATATAGAGAATTGAATCAAATTTATAATAGTTCAAGTCATTCTCCAATGGACAAATGGTCAAAGGATATGAACAGACAATTTTCAGATGAAGAAATTGAAACTATTTGTAGCCATATGAAAAGATGCTCCAAGTCATTATTAATCAGAGAAATGCAAATTAAGACAACTCTTGAGATACTACCAAATACCTCCTAGATTGGTTAGATGATAGAAAAGATGACAAATGTTGGAGGGGGATGTGGGAAAACTGGGGCACTGATACATTTGGTTGGTGGAGTTGTGAACGGATCCAATCATTCTGGCGAGCAGTTTGGAACTATGCTCAAAAAGTTATCAAACTGTGTATACCTTTTAATCCAACAGTGTTTCTACTGGGCTTATATCTCAAAGAGATCTTAAAGGAGAGAAAGGGACCCACATGTGCAAAATTGTTTGTGGTAGTCTTCTTTGTAGTGGCCAGAAACTGGAAACTGAGTAGATGCCCATCAATTGGAGAATGGTTGAATAAATTATGGTATATGAATGCTATGGAATACTATTTTTCTGTAAGAAATAACAGCAGGATGATTTCAGAAAGGCTTGGAGAAACCTACATGAACTGACGCTAAATGAAATGAGCAGAACCAGGAGATCATTATACACGTGACTCTCTTCAACATTGAGATGATTCAAAGCAGTCCCACTTGTGCAGTGATGAAGAGAGCCATCTACACTTAGAGAAAAAAACATGGGAACAGAGTGTGGAACACAACATAGCATTCTCATTCTCTGTGTTGTTATTTTGCTTGCATTTTGTTTTCTTTGTCAGTTTTTCTTTTTCTTCTTCCTTGATTTTTCTTGTGCAACAAGATAACTGTAAAAATATGTATACATATATTGAATAAAACATGTATTTCAACATATTTAACATATATTGGACTTACCTGCCAGCTAGGGGAGGGGGTAGGAGGAAGAAGGGGAAAATTTGCAACAAAAGGTAATTATCCATGCATATGCTTTGTAAATAAAAAGCTTTAATTGAATTAAAATTAAAAAATAAAAAAAAATTATTATATAATAAAATGTGGGCCTCATTCTGCAGAGCCCATAAGTTTTATGTCAAGAGGTGGGCAGCATTCTTCATCATCAATCATTTGTGATCATAGTTATCATGACAAGGATCAAAGCTCTTAAGTCTTACAAATTTTTTTTCTTTTTACAGTATTGATGGTATATTAGAAATTGTCCGTCTTCTGCTTACTTCACTCTGATTAGGACAATTCAGATACTCTCACTTTTCTCTGAAAAAGCCTTTTCAACAATTCAACAATATTCTTTTACATTAATATACTATTATTTGTTCATCCATTCTGAAGTTGATGGACATCCCCTTAGTTCACTATTACAAAAAGAACCGCTGGAAATATTTTTACATTATAGAACCTTTGCTTCATTCTTTAATCTCTTTGGGCCATAAGCACAGTAATGATAATACAGTATCAAAAGCAGTTTAATACCTTTTGGGGCATAGTTCCAAATTGCAATGGCTAAATCAATTCCACCAGTAATATATTGCATCAATGTGCCAATTTTCCCATAATCCCTCCAATATTTATTATTTTCCTTTGTTGTCAAATTTTGCCTATTTGATGGTACTTAGAGTTGCTTTAATCTGAATTTCTTTTATTATTGATATCCTGAACATTTTTTTTTCTTGTAACTATAGTAGCTTGCTATTGTTCCCTTAAGATCTGATTGTTTATATCCTTTGATCATTTATTATTTGAGGAATATGCTAAGGATTTTTAGTTGATATCCATGGTCTTAATGTTTTTTTTAATAATTGTATTTTACAGGACCAGCAGGATGAATACAGAGAGGCTTAGAGAGACTTACATGAACTGATGCTAAATGAAATGAGCAGAACCAAGAAAGCATTATACACTTCAACACCAATACTGTATGAGGAACAATTCT
Source organism: Sminthopsis crassicaudata (assembly GCF_048593235.1). NCBI lineage: Eukaryota > Metazoa > Chordata > Mammalia > Dasyuromorphia > Dasyuridae > Sminthopsis > Sminthopsis crassicaudata. Next base: position 358,647,261 of record NC_133618.1, on the reverse strand, counting down.
GATGGAAGTGGCTATCTTTGGCAATGAGAGGATCCAATTCAGTTCCAATTGATCAGTGATGAACAGAACCAGCACCCAGAGAAAGAACGCAGAGAAATGAATGTGGACTGCTTGCATTTTTGTTTTTCTTCCCAGTTATTTTTATTTTTCTAAATCCAATTTTTCCTGTGCAACTAGAGAACTGTATAAATATGTACACATACATTATATTTAATATATACTTTAACATCTATATATACTTGCCATCTAGGGGAGGGGGTGGAGGGAAGGAAGGGAAGTCTGGAACAGAAGTGATTGCAAGGGTCAATATTGAAAAATTACCCATGCATATGTTCTGTCATTAAAAACTATAAAAAAAACAAATGTTAAAAAATAATAATTGTATTTTATACATCAAATTGCTCGGTATATCAGGGAGAGGAGAGGAGAGAAAAAAAGAGATAATTTGGAAGAGAGGGATTTTAAAAAGGAATGTTAAAGTGTAATCAAGAGAAATAAAATATTAAATAATGATAATTCTATTTCATTCAAATGTTTTCTTTATAACCCTTTATATTTTATTATATGCATTTAAAAGCATTATTCTGAAAAAAGCTTTTCCCTTTAATAGCCAAAAAAAGAAGAAAGGCTACCAAGAACTGGATAACAATAGGGATGGCTAAGAGGGAGGGTTCATAACAAAAATAAATAGGTCAGAAGTCTCTGGTGTAGCCCAAGTCTGTTCACCCTTGTCTTTCAGAAAATTTGAGATTCTAAAAAGGAGAAAAGATTTGTCCCAAATCACATAGTAACTCTGATTAGTCTAGTGCTTTTCTTATTCCATTGAAATAAGTCTTCTCAAGTTACCATATAGTATTACCTTTTAGGCTCTGAGGAAGATCTGTTATTGCTTTTCCTCCCTATTGTTATCCAGTTCTTGGTGGCCTTTCTTCTTTTTTTGATATTAGGCTATTATTACTTTTATATCATATTCTCTATAGTCATGGTTACTGTCTGTCCCTTTTTTTTTTTTAATTATCAGCTAAGTTCTATCCCTAACCATTTACTTGTCCCCTTTCAAATAAGGACTCAACTATGAAGGATCATTGTATTAATAATTTGTGGAGTTCCACCTAATCCAGTATATATCACAGAGCCCTTATAAATATTTTTTTATTCTTCAATGTTTGACAAACACAGCAATCATTTCTGGGCCCTTTTCCCATTCATTGCACTGTCTGTTTCCTTCTTTACCTTGATCCCCTATGACAGATTTTGATAGGAATATTTTCTCTAATATTCATTCCAAATCAGTGGAGAACTAGTACTAGTTATAGGTAGCATGAAAAATTATTTCCTATTGTGTACTGAGATATAATGAAGATAATGCTGAATTTAGAGTAAAAAAGCAAAAAACCTAGATTTAAATCCTAACTGCAACTTATTATCTTGGGAAAATCACATATGCCTCAACTTTATTTTTTTTTAATCACTTGTTAATTGATGATAATAATCCTTCAACTTACCAAAATTTGAATGTTCATTACTTAGCTAAATGTTCTTTTTTACTCCCCTCTCCCAATACCACTTTTATCTCTTTAACTCTTTCAGGTATTTATGTTGGGCTTGTGTCCAATTAGCATTTTTCTTTGACCTTTGCATGTAGCTGCTTTCAACATTGTTGTCTTCTGAGTTTTTCTCTTAGTCACCATCATAGTTTTTTATAATCAAGTACTTTTTTTGTTGCTTGCAAATTTTCCCAGTGTATTTCTTGACTTTGGACTTTATGTTAAAGTTGGGCTCTGCTCACCTGGGTGTGGAAAGGTATTGTCTCAAAATTTAGTCCTTTTTCACTGTGCTCTTTTTTAGAATTGGTTCTGTTTTTCAAGTTTTCAGTGTTTTTAAAATAATGTGACCCACATAGAGAGGTGTAGTCACTGCTCTCCTGGTCTGGTCTTTTATCTTTACCCAGGAAGGACACCTGCAGTCACAACTGTTAGTATTCTTTTCTGCCTTAAAACTGCCAACTAGGAACCCATAAAGCATAAAACACCACAAATAAAAGCTATGATTGGGATGTGTCTGTGAGAACTGGTGGTGCAGGAGTCTATCAGAAAGCAGAATAATTTAGGGTAGTGATTCGCAACCTTTTCTAGTTTGAGGACCCTTTTTGCCCTCAAAAAAATTCACAGACTGTAGATTGTACTTGTATGTTATTATCCATTGATTGAGAAAATACATAATGACAAAAAACTACTGTGAATAAATAATGCTTTAAAATAAATATGTATTTTTTATTAATCACAACATCATTTAGTATATTTGAAAAGTAGTAATGTACATGGGTACCAGAAACATAATTAGTTTCATTTATAGAACATATGTTTGTTTATACATGATACTGTTATTTAATGAGCTAATTATTATTAACTCATACTAATGAATTACCTTATAGTAACTCCATAGTAACTGGGCCTATAGTCCACTGGATGGCATTCACTATTACAGTGAAAAGCATACTGCACGGAGAATAAGAAAACTTAGATTTAACATGTGGTTCTGACAATAACTACCTGCTTGACCTTGATCAAAACTTCCTTGAACCTCAATTTTTTCATCGTAAAGTGGGAATGAAATTAGCCCCACCTATGTTATAAGATATGTAGTTGTAAGGAAAGCACTTTGTAAAACTGAAACTGAATACAAATTGCTATTGTTACATTGCTTATGAAGTAAATTGTCTTTACATTCAGGTATATGCATAATGGAAGGGCATCAAAGAGGCACACTGGAAAGAATACTGGATTTGGAATTCATGAATTCAAATATAGCTTCAGACAAGTGTCTGAAGTAAGTACTTAGCTGTGTGACACTGGGCAAGTCACTCAACCTCAGCAATGTAAGTAAATGTCAAACCATTTCATCTCTAACAAGAAAACTCCAAATGGAGTCATGAAGTATTAGACATAATTGAAGTAATTCGACAACAACAACATGTGTATATTCTATGTCCCATGTCTGACACATATTGGCTATGTAAAGCTGGATAATTTTCTTGTTCTTAGTGGTCCCAGATGACTCTCTAATTGGCAAATGGAGATTTTTTTAATGAGACATTCCCCAAATCAAATCATTCATCTTGTTTTTTATGAAAATATGTATACCCTCTATGTTGTCCTCCATAATGGTGCCTGTCCAAACTTTTAGCTCAGTATTGCACTAAAGGGAAAACATTTAACCTACCAACAGAATTGGTATATATATATATATATATATATATATATATATATATATATATATATATATGCTGTTGTATATGGCTAAACACAATATATCAGTTGGATTCTAAGACTGAATTCCTCTCTGTGATTGGGAAATGATCTTTTCTGAAGAATCTCTAATCGTTCATTGCCATATATTTATTTATTTGTATAATTGTCATTTATATATTTAAGTAGCACCCACTATGTTCTCTTAATCCTCTCCAATTTATGCTATATATCTCATTTCTATAAAGTGTTTTCATGTTACCCATATTAGGTGAGAGCTTTTTGAGAACAAGGACTGTCTTTTGTCTTTCTTTCTATCCCAAAAGTTTAGCAAAATACTTGGCACTTAGTAGACTCTTAATACGTGCTGTTGACTTGACTCATTTGAGCTGCTTGATGACTGTTTAGGGAGTAGGAGACTTTAATCCAAATGAGACTATGGACAGAACTAGAAAAAGAAAAAGTAAACTGAGTTTTAGTTCTGGATTTGACATTATTTATATGATCTTGGGTGAATTCGTCTCTGAGGCTTGATTTTTATTATCTATAAAATCATGAGATTGGATTAGATAGTCTCTAACTTTCCTTTTTAGTTAGGACATTCTTTGATCAAAATTATTTTATTTTCCTTCAGACTATTTGCCCTTTCTACAGCTGATAATACCATGAACTAGCTTCGAACTTTGGCTCTTAGTTCTCTTCCCAACTTTCTAACCACTTCTTTCTAATATGTTTTTCTGAATTATCAACCATTTCCAATTCCCTAACTATGAATGTCCTCTAAAGCTTTGTTGTGGGCCTTCTTTCTCTTCTCTTCTCTTCTCACATACTATCTCTCTGATCTCATCAACTCCAGTGGGTTTAATTGACAGTATTCCCAAATCTCTCTCTCTCTCTCTCTCTCTCTCTCTCTCTCTCTCTCTCTCTCTCTCTCTCTCTCTCTCTCTCTCTCTCTCTCTCTCTCTCTCTCTCTCTCTCTCTCTCTCTCTCTCTCTCTCTCTCTCTCTCTCTCTCTCTCTCTCTCTCTCTCTCTCTCTCTCTCTCTCTCTCTCTTCTCTCTTTCTCTCTCTCTCTCTCTCTCTCTCTCTCTCTCTCTCTCTCTTTCTCTTCATCTCCACTCCTTTCTCTATCTCTTTTTCTATCTTGTCCTAATATCTTCCTAAATTTTATAGATGCATTGTCAAATGCTTTTTGGACACTCCCACTCACATGTTCCATTCACATGTCCAACTCAAAATGTAAAATATATGTCCTGACATCATCATTCAACAGAAACTTCCCCCACCAAGGTTGCCAATAATCACTTAGTTGCCAAATGTAATATCCTTGTCTCAGTACCCATCCTTCTTGACTCTTTATAGTCTTTAACACTTTTGATGAGCATCTCCAAGATAGTTTCTTTTCTCTAGGTTTTCATACTTTCTCCTGATTATTCTTATACTAATCTAATTGATTCTTTTCAATTTCCTTTGCTGGATCTTCAATGGATCATGTTAACTAACTGTGGATGTTTTCCAAGGCTGTGGTTAGTTGTATTTATCTTATTTATACATAATTGTCTGCATGTTGTCTCCTCCATTAGAATATGAGCTCTTCAAAGACCTTGTTTTTTGCCTTTCTTTGTCCACAGCACAAAGCCTGGCACACAATAGTCACTGAATAAATACTTCTTGATGTTGGTGCTGATGATCTTTTAGCACCTGATCTGTAATTCCATCAGATTCCCATCTCTTTGGGGCAACACTATCCTTCCACTCAGATTCACAATCTTGGAGTCATCCATGTCTCCTCTTTCCCTGATCTTGTCCTCCATAATCTAATCTGTTGGCAAGTCATATTCTCACTTCTCCAAAACATCCTGTGTATTCCTTCCCTTCAACTTATACTACTAGAGCAGCTAGGTGGTACAATTAACAGAGCTCTGGATCCGATTTAGGAAAACCTGAGTTCAAATTGGTCTCAAATATATAACTATTAGTTAATAATTATGACTGCAAATCACAGGCTGGCCTTATTCAGTCATTTTCAAAAAGGGAGTGGAGGTTGAAGATGGAGACTTAGTAGCAGACAAGAACTTGGAGTTGAAGGGAAATAACCACTTTCCACACATAGCCTCAAATTGCGGATGTTGGTTGGGCACGATTCTTTTAAGAAACTGAACTCCAGGAGAAGAGCAGAAAAAATAGGTTGTTTTGTTTGTTTGTTTGTTTTTCTTAGCAGCCCTTTCTAAGCCTTCAATTCCAGCAATAGTTAATTAAAGGAATGGTTTCTGACTGGGAGGAGGAGTGAAATATACCCGGAACACCCCAGGAGAGATCCCGCCTGGCTGTGACCGGAAAGGAGATTTCGCTGGCTTTTTACTGACGATTTGGGCAAAGTCACTCTCAATTTTGGCATCCATCGGTCTCCAAGCTCACCAGTGTTTTCCCGTTCCCCGCTCCCAACAATCTGATTATTGTCTCACTGCTGCCCAGGAACAGGCGTCGGGTGCTTCCCCTGCATCTATGATTTGCAAGTCGGGGCGGGAGGAATGAAGAAAACTCGGTGGGTCTGGTATCTTGGGGTAACTATTAGTGCTTTTCTAGCTGCAGCAGTCTTTAAAAGCCAGGCACCACGTAACTCAACCTGGGTATTTTAAAAACTCAGCGGCTTCAGAGCAAAGAGCAAGCAAATTGCGCCGCTGTGAGCCTATAGTTCTTCTACAGACTCGTAAGGAGAAAAGACTGGACTGGGAGGCAGTTGGTCTCTGATTTGCTTCTTTCTGCCCCTACCTCAGAACCTCGGACCCCTGCCCTCATGCAGCATTAAGAAGGATGGGAAAGAGTCATTGGCAGGAAGAGGAAGAAGAAAAGGAAGAGGAGGAGGAGGAGAATAGCAAAGAAAAGCAAAGTTGCTGCAGCTGTAAACCTGCATCATATTAGGACGCCTTTGGGGGAGAGAGAGAAAACAGGAGAAAACAGGGATCTGGGGTAGGGAGGTCGAATTACTGGGGCATGGAGAGGCTCAAATCTAGGCAACCGTGTCCTTTCTACACAGGCGGATTTTGATTAAATTGCCTTCAGTCTTCCCTCTCATGACCCGGCACCCCGGACTAGGACTAAATTTGACGTGGGCGGAGCTCAGGCTCTGGGCTAGGAGACAGTATCTCGCAGAGCTCTCCCACAACTTGAGGCCTCCACAGACGCGCTCTGGGGGCGCCCACTCCCTTCTGGCTTCCAAGACCTTCCTGAGCAAGGCGGAATGAAGAAATCAGTGTTCACCAGATGTTAAACCACGCTAAGACTACTTTTAATGGTGGTACATTTATAGATCGATATAGAGATATTTACATTTATCTATAAAATCCAACATAAGGAGGGCGGGACTGGGAGGGCGTTGTAAGAGCTCTAGAAGACGGAGACAGAAGCCAGGGGGTGTGCAAAGTTTTCACAGAGCGCACACGCTACAAACTGATTTACAACCTTGATGGAGGTGTGGCGCAAGTAGAAGTTGCCCTTCATTTTCTACGAAATAGGCTTGACAGCTGAACGTTTGAGTCTACTAAGCTTCCCAAAGTTTTGGCTTAATTACACGCCAGGGTAACAACTATCGGAAGATGGGGGTGGGAAGGAGGGAAGGGGGGGTTAGAGAGGGAAGGAATGGGAGACTATCGAAATATTGTTCCGGAGGACTTAAACTGGAGAAGCCTCAGCCTTTCTTTACGCCTGACCAGGATATAGCCTCAGCAGGGCTCCGGCAGTTGAAAATATCCACGATATCTTTAGTGGCCACCGACAAAGCTTTGTTTTCGTTGTTTTAGAGCCGAGATTGGGAAGCGCTGTGGGAAATTGAAGTGAGGCGGACCAGTAGACACCTCAACTTCTCTATGCTTCGCGGAAAACTAACAGTAAAATGGAGCCATAAGATTACAAATGGCCCCCATCACCGAGACCGGAGAATCATAAAATGTCGAAACTGGAGTGGGAATATTACAATTACCTTTTCTTCGTCCCTCCTTCTAATGTAACCCAGAGTCTCCAGTGACTAGAGCAGTACAAGCTCAGAAGTAGTACCCAGAGTCACATGCCCCGGGAAAATCTCTGAGTAAGCTTCATCGAATAGGGGAGACGTGATGGAAGCATTTTTTCCAGGATTTCCAATTTTGGGAGCCCTCACCCACCCCTAGGGTAAAAATCATATATATGTTTTTATATACATATACGCACATTTATATGTATATGTGTGTACACATACACACAAACACCACAGTCACAGAATTCTTCAATGTGCTGATTGAAGTCTCTTTTTTAAAAATGGCAAGCCCACGGTACCTAGAATTCTGGCACAATGACAAATAATTGGACTTGTTTGTGTTCTATCGACCGCAATCAATGTCAAAGTCCAGGGTGGCCCTCCAGATGCATGGGCTTCTCTTGACGGGGCACAAGAAAAGAGAAACGAGGCAAAGCAAAGTGTCTAGCGAGTATGCTAGAACTAGGCTGCTCTGGACGCAGCCTCCTTTTCGGGTCCGCACAGAAAACAAGATCATTGCTTAGCGGCTTAGAGGCTAAAAGTGGAGGCTATCAGGACTCAGGCTTTGACCTCTGGAGAAAACTGCAGATCTGGATTCCCTTTCGTGAGCTGGGTACCGAGAAACTGGCTGTGAGGGCGAGGGGATGCCTTTTCAGACTTTGACCTAAGTTTAGTTAGGGGTGTGCACATCTAGGCATGCTGTTGGAGGGCTTCCGGGGCCGATGAAGAGGGTCTTTTGACAAACTCCTCTCTGCCTCATTTCTTTTAATTCAAGGGGAAAAAAAAGTCAAGAATCATGCATTTTAAAAACAGTTTATTCTCCGCGCCGCGGACAATGCTCCAGCGCCCAGTAATGGCAGATATAAATAGAACTTTTGTTAAGAAGTTGACCCTCCTCTCATCATTACTCTTAGCAAAAGTCTCAGCCCCAATAGGTTAAACCTTCTTCTTCAGGCTCCCCAGCTCTGCACTTCCCCCTCCCTTCCCACCCCCGCAGTGGCAAACTCTCCAACCTCCAGCGCGCCCCCCCCCCCCCGCCCCATCCCGCCCTCTATAGTGCTGGCACGGACCCCTCCCTCCCTTGGCCACCACTTCTCCCTCTCTCCCGGACCCCTCTCCACTTTTTATCATCGCCGGATCTCCGGAAAGTGGCCCTTTTCACTACGCCTGTGCAAGTTCAAGTAATTACATACAACCCGCATAATCCAGGGGGAAATTGCAACTCATCCATTTATTCGTGTTTTTTTTTTTTTGTTTGTTTTTTTTTTTGTTTTGTTTTTTTTGTTTTTGTTTTTTCCCGACTTTTTTTTTTTTTTTTAAGGGAGAGTGGAGGGAGGAGAAAAACAAAGCAAAAACAAACAAACAAACAAACAACAACAAAACAAAGAATGGGGAAAGGAAGAGGGGAGAGTAAAAGATACGTGTGGTCCTTGGTAGTCCGATTGGGAGCCTCCTCCCCGGCTTGGCCCTGGCCGGGCCGGCCCGGCCCCCTCCCCACGCGGTCAGCTATTGTACTGGCAGGCATTAAGGCCGGAGCCCGGGCTCTGCAAGCTGCTGTAGCCAAACGTGGAGTGCTGTTTAGACTTGAGTCGGAGACTAGCCAGGCTGGAGTTACACGTGTCCCGGTAGACGCTGTAGGGCGAGCCGGGGGGGCCGTAGGGGCAGGCGCTGGACGACATGGCCGAATTGAGTGAGGAGCCAGTGAGGTTGTTTAGGTTGTTGATGTTGTTGAGGCCGGAGTTGGGCATGCCTGGCACTGCCGAGTGACCCATGCCAGAAGGCATACTCATGGACGAGATGGTGCTGGGAGCCGAGAACATGGACTGGGAGGACAGCGGGCTCATGGAGTTGAAGAAGGTGAAGCCCTTGGTGGACAGCGGCGCTGGCGTGAGGCTCTTTGCGGCCCAGTTGTTGTAGGTATAACCGGCGTACACATCCTCGTAGGGCTGCACTAGCCCGCTGAACTGCGGCACGTAACCGTTCTTGCACAGGTCCATCTGCTGGTTGCGTTCTCGCTTCCTCCACTTGGCTCGGCGATTCTTGAACCAGACCTGGGAGAAGGGAAGCAGAGGGTGAGGGCAGAGCCCCGTCAGTGTCAAATCTATTTGAGGGGCAAGAAATATCTGGACTGAGAGGCTGTTTTCTCTCAGCCTACCCATCTTCACCTTTCACCCGCTGTCCTCCAATCCATGCCATGTTGAACCCTCTTTCTTTTCTGGAAGCCTCTCCAAAATTGGGCTTTCTTACGCCTCCTTCCTCGGGTCTTCCTTTTATTCCTCCCTCAGGTTCCTCATTATTCTCCCTCAGTACCAAACTCTCATCTCTCCTATTATCAGACATTTCTTCTCTCCTAGAAGGGTATTCTTTATTCTTAGTTTCCTTTCTACCTCTGACGTTATATTCTTCATATACGAGACCTTCTTCATTTCCCTCCATACCAGATCTTTGTCCTTCTCCAAAATCACCCTCATCTTTGTCGCCCAGAAATATGCTATCTTTTTTCCTTCAGTATCCGATTTTATCTGCCCCTTTAACTCCAAACTTCTCTCTTTCCTTAAAACAAAACAAAACAAAACAAAATCCATTTCTGGTCCCTACTCTCCTATCCCTTCCTCTATGGAATTTGCTTAAATAGATTTCAAGGTTCCCTCCTTCTCGGCTTTCTATTAATTTCTTCTGGTTCGACGTCTATTTCTTCAGATCAGTAACTGATCATATCTAGCCTGATCTTGGGGCCTACAAAGTAATTTTTAAAATAACAACAACACAACAATCCTATTACAGATCATAAAAATGGAATTGAATTAGTCGGTTTAGGTTAAAAACTATTACTTCTCCAGCAGAGATTTGTAACTAATGAGACTTTGGGCCAAACTTGCCATCCTAGGATGGTTGAGAAAAGTGTTTTAAAAAATAAGCACACACACACAAACAAGCAAAGAAGCTAGGGAGAGTCGGGAGGGAACACCTAATTCAACCCTGTCTATTTGTGTTCAGGGAGTTTCCCTCCCCCAGTCTCAAAGCCACCAAACCTGAGCCAATTTGAGTCCCTTTCCTTCTCAAATTTTGGCCTAAATGGGACTTTGGACTGGGAGAGCCTAATTGAGAGAGAAGTTGTTCCCGGCTGTCTATAGTCCTTGCGTGGGATTAATCCAAATATTTGCCTTCACAGAAAATAAACGATCCCCTCTCTGCCCCTGAAGGAGAGAGCTGACTAGGCAGTAAAGCCGCCTTTTTTATTGGGGAAAGAAGGGGGAAAGGTGGGGGAAGGGATACTTGAAGATCTGGGGTGGGGGTAAGACTTTTCTGAGAAGCCACTGGAGAGGAGGAGATTGGAGAAGAGAGGCAAGACTGGGACAGTGGACTTCTTTCTGTCCTAAGCTTTGAATTCCACTGACAGTGAAGATAGAAGACAGAATTGTCTTCTCTCTATCTTTCTATTTATCTCTATCTCCTTTCTCTCTATCTCTGAGTCTCAGCTCCCCAGGAGTTTGGGAATAGTCCTGTCTAGTGATATGGCAGCTCCCATCTTTTCTCTGTATGGTTCCTCAAGTACCGGCTGATTCAAGGATTGGGTAACCCTGAAGTTCTTGTTGCAGTAATACACTTAGAGAATCACAGAAACACTCCCTCCTGAGTTCTGCTCTTTGCATTGAGACCTTCCACCATATCTCCTGCGCCTATCTACAGAAGGTCTCTTTGAACAATACTAGTTCTAACACCCATTCCTTATTTTTTTTTTTTAAGTCCAGGCCAATTGTAGTTAGCTTCCAGTCCTAGTCTGGGTCTTGGGGACCCTATTGACCCTCAGTCCACTGGGCCCCGAGTCCATAAAAGTTGTTGATTTGAGATGTATTATCTTCACCTCTCAACAATGGGCTTATCTGTTAATAGTTTGCTCTGATTAGTGCAAACAAGTTGGAGAACTAAAAGTTGCTGGAGGGTACCTTGGTACTCAGGTCCATCAATTTATCTTTTTCTTTGGTGTCGATAGACCTGTTCCCATCCCTTCTCTGCCGAATGGTTTTCTGATCCTACTGCCACAGTTTGGCATTGGAGACTTTGGGAAGCTTCTGATTTAGGGCCTCACTTGCCAAATAGTTTTTGGACTTTCTCCTTCCCTCCTAGTCCCTAAGCCAGATGATCTTCCCTCCCTCTTTATAAGAGTCAGAAGGTGACTTGGGAATGTCCTTTGGTTCTTTAATTTGGTTTGGGTTAGATGCCATGAGAGAAAACCTTCCAAAAAAGGAACAAAGGGCCCTTGTTAAAGTCCAATTTTGCCACCAAGCAATGCCGTGTCCCAGTGAGTGACTGGGACTTTATATACGGAGCAAGGCTCAGAGGATAAAGGAAAAAGAGGCTCGAACACCTGGTACTTAATGCTTTCTATAACTAAGTGCCAGAGATAGTAACAGATCCGAAGTTACCTGCTCACAAATAGCTGTGTTTAAAGCAGGTATTAATATGTCTAGCACGGAAATACAGCTAGATGCTGGACCCGGGTTTTTACCCCCTTCCATCTTTAGGGACCTAAAGGAAAGTTTTTTCCCTTAACTCTCTTGCTGTTTGTAGTTGGGTGTGCTTGCGTCTTTTACTCATGTACATTTCCTTCTGATTAGCACTCGCATGTCACTACAAGGTTGAAGAAAATGTGTTTTGCCAGGAGGGTAAAGAAAGGGTAAGAATGACTGTGAGCAGATTTGCATGGGAAAGATGTGGGATAGAATGGGGAGACCTAGATCTTTCCAACGGAAGTGTGTGGGACTCATTCTTGTAGACCCAGGTGTGTAGGAAGCAGTCCCATAACAGAAGGACTGTACTTCAGGCCACGGCAGTGGGTTTTGACCCTAAGAATTTCAGGAAGTCATAGAAGCATTGGTAGATAATTTTCTAGGGCCGAAGAATTTTGGCCTGGCCTTTGACTTGGTCTCTAGCAGTATGCCCTCTGGAGATCCCTAGCATCAATGCTTGGTTCTGGATGCTCAGGTCTAATTGCCTCTCTCTCTTCACCCTTTTTAATTTCTTACTTTTCTCTCTGATTGCTCTGTGATGAATATCTTTTGGGCTGATCAGGGTTTTCTGGGGCTTTTTCTTGGTGGATTCTGCCTTGGGAAGTTGAGAGGGTAAAAAAGGAACATGAGTGGGCATACAGAAAAAAAATTTTTTTTGTTTTTGTTTTGTCTGTTTTCAAGGAGGTCATATGTACAAAGAATGAAAGTAGGGGCAAAAACCAATTGGATTGCAATCCTCATTTGGAGTTCAATCCTGCTACTGCTTCTTTCTAGGTTCCAGAACTTAGCCCTTAGAGGTAAATGCCCTCTCACCTCCGGGTGGAAAGCTCTGGCTAACCACGACTACTATTTTCCACGGGCTTTGCTTCTCTGCCTGTAGGGCCTCATTCTTCTCCCACTCTATTATTTCCCGTGTCCAGTTAGTGTATCTAGAATAGAGGTTTTCTCGGCCCTTGGATACCAGTTTCTGAGGCTTGGCGATGATAAGAGGTTCCTTGCCAACAGGTGCAAACCTTTCTTGTATATCGTTTCCTTCTCTAGATCCCACCCGCCCCGCTGTACGTCTCCTTCCCTCCCCTACTGCCTGCTCACCCGGACTCTAGGTTCGGTGAGATTGGTCCACACGGCAATCTCCTCCCGCATACTCATGTCCGGGTAGCGGTTCCGTTGGAAAGTCGCCTCAAGTTCCTGCAGTTGCTGGCTAGTGAAGTGCGTTCTTTGTCTGCGCTGTTTTTTCTTCTTGGCTGGGTCTTCACCACCTCCGTCCTCACTGCCCTTGGTTTCTCCGCTCCGCTCCTTTTCTGCAAGGGCGCACCACCCAGACAGGAATCACACAACCGTTTGGCCAGCTCGAGGCCCTAACCCTGCCTCCCGGAGCCCACAAGACCCCTGGGCAAGTTTCTCTTGCTCATTGACATGCTAATGGACCTATTACAGCATTGCTAACCTTTACAGCTGAGTCCGTTATGGAAAGAATGTTTTCTGATAGGAAAATAGCAATTTTTCTTTTAATAATGATTATTTTTGTTAATTTCGGTTCAGTTACTATTATCATTGCCGAAACAAAATTACATGTTGCTTGTAATTGCTACTGCAATTATTGGTTGCGATAACACTGTTTTTTTTTTTTTTTTTTTTTTTTTTTTTTTTTTGCTGCTGTTACTGGTTTTTATTCCTTTAGGTTTTAATATTAGCTGGTGTATTTTGAATTATTATTCCTTATTACGCTCTCATAATCATAATTATATCTCCTATTACTCAGATAACTCCTAAGTGAACCTGGTAGTACCCAGTCCTTTCTCTGCAAACCTATAATTGTTGTCCCAAGCTCCTAGCACCTGCCCTCCCTCCTTCCCCATCCAGGTTTAGTTAACCAGCACCCTGGGGGAATGAGAATTCAGAATCCCCCAGAGATGTGGTGATACTAAAGCGTATTTTGAGGAAAATCTAAATTCTCCTTGGGCTGAAGTCTCCCAGGCCTCACTTTTCAGGCAAGGGAATGAAAATGAAGAATAGATACAAACATATCCTGGATACCTAGATAAAACTAACATAGAAAGTGAGAGAAAAATACTTGAGTTTAGGTCTCTCTAGATACTCAACCAGAAACAAGCAAAGAGTAATTCAAACATAGTTAGAGACACCCAAATGCAGAGAAACATAAGTATTAGTGTATCCAAAGACACTCATGGGCATTTGTAGACACAAATGGAGAAACACAGAGAGACATTCATAGATACAAGTACATAATAGAGGAACACTGATGAGCAATTAGAGAAACACAAAAACTTTGGAGAAATATAAAGGCATAAATTCAACGAAGCCTACAAACTCAGAGAAGAATAATGATAGACAAACATGAAAGCATTTATATTAACATTCATAGACAAGAAGTTATAAAGACATAAGCAGAGAATACATAGACATTTGTAGACATATACAGAGAAACATAAATGGCATAAAAACAATGTTAAAGACAAAAACACATGGAAACAGACAAAATCTTATATTAGAAAATCCCAGATATTTGGAAATACAGCAGAGGGAGAAACACCAATGACAGAATCAAATAAAAGAAGAAAAAACAGGCATTTACTGATACACAAACTGAGAAATGCCGAAAAACAGGCACCAATACACAGGCCCACATTTGTAGATACACAAAGGAAAATACCATTCCAACACACATAAAAAATATACATATATTTAGTCACACTGAGAAACACACATAAATCCAAATAGGCATTTATAGAAACACGCAAATGAATAAAAGCACAGGGTTTTACAGAAAGCTAAACAGAGGCATTTATAATTACAAAAACACAGAGAGGAAAACACCCAGTCCCTACTGACAGACATAGAAACATGCGTATACAGAATATATATCGATTACAAAGATATAACTGGGGTATGGGAATGGGAGTTTGGGGAAAGAGAAACACACTGGTGTCCTGTTACAGACTGACAAAAGCGTTGCTATGCTTTATTCTTTCTAAATACCTAATTCTGATAATTTGTATGAGCAAGAATTTGTTGAGGACAAGTATAAAATAATCCCCCAGTTCTTTCCTGGCTGTCCTTAAGAATTTATTTTTAATTTTGTACGGAACTCAGAATTGTGAAGAGTGAATTAAATTGATTACACAAATATAAAAGTAAATAAATCATCATAAAGTTTTGTGCTTGTCTTGCGCCTCTTCCCTTCAACCTTCCTATATATACTCTGTAGCTTTAAAAAATGCGCTCAAATGAAAAATTAAATGAATTAATTGAAAACCAATTTTCCTTTTTCTTTTTCCTCCCTCTGGGTGAAAGGAGGATTTCCCTGTCTGGAAAATAGAGCATGTGGGGCTGGCTCCCAAGGGCCTCCAGCGAGCTAACATTTAGCCCGAGAAAGCAATCTGTCTATCAAAATCTACTTAACTCTCTAGTTCCCATTTCTGGAAGAGTTTTTGGAAGCGAAAAGGACTGCCTACAGGTCTCAGAATTAAATTCTAAAAAGGAGACATTCGACATCCCCATAGTCCGGCGCAGACACCTACAGTGAACTTGATTGAAAAATCTCCGGACCTTTTCCCATCTCTCTCGGGTGCTCAGGTTACACCATGCAAGCGCTGCTTGTTTCTCTGCCTGAGGAGGGCAAGAGGGAGGGCGCTTGGCCCGAAGCCCCGGTAGCTTTGGGCCTTGGGGATCCCGCCTAATATTGGCCTCCCTAGTCCCTGAATCTCGGAACCGCGCCTAAGAAGACCCAGGGCAGAACTTTTATCTCTTACTCAGTTTCGCTCATTTCCCCACTCTTCCCTCGCTGTTTATCCCTTTCAAAACATTTAATTCCCGTGTTCTTGTCCTCGTTCTGTCTCTGTCTCTGTCTCCTTTCTAAATTTCTTTCTTACTCATCTATCTTTCTAGATTTTTGTCAGTTTTGTTTTTCTTTCTTCCTTTTTCCTTTTCACACCAAATCCTTTAAAATCACCGACTTCTCATTTGCTTGAAAAGCCAGCTTTGCAAAACCAATTGCGCCCCGGAGAATACAGACTCTGTTTAACTCTCTCCAGGTTTCTGTTTTTGTTTTTATCTTTTTCCCCTTTTAGTTAATACGGGGTAATGTAATTAAACAACAACAACAACAACAACAACAACAACAAAAACATGTTTTAAAAAGTTCGATGTTTTTGTGGTGTGTATGAAAAATTTTCCCTTCCGGGAAAGAAAGAAATGAGGGAAAAGCCAGGGTCGTCCTCCGTAGTCTGTAGGAGAATATTTTTAATTCCTCTCAGGAACACTCCGGGGCAGCCAGCCTGGGAAGGAGACTTTTCGTTGGTGCTGTCAAGGCTGCACAAGTTCCCCACGCACTCGTAGCTTTGGTGACAGTCATGCTTCCGCACTAAATAGTGTACCCTAGGATGGCTGCTCTTTATCTACGGGCCTCTCTGGCCGGGATTTCTCTTGTACCCCCGTGCTTTTCTTTCCCCAAGACTCAGTCCACATTACCTCTTGGATTCTGAGTTTACCAACTGGGGGGAGAAGGAGGAGAAGGAAATGCAGGCGGGGTAGGGTGGGGGTGAGAATGGGTCGGAGAGGCGGGGAGAGTGTTACCTGGGACTTCGGTGTCTGAAGATTCGCTTGCCGAATTCTCCAGGGGTTCTCGCGAGTCAGAAGCACGGGCCAGGTGGAAGCTGGAGCTCATATCGTGGGGAGGCGGCGGCCGAAGTCCTTCGGGTAGCCGCTCCAGGCCCATACCCCCTTTAAAGGAATCCATGGCGGCAGTAGTGGGGGCCTAAAGGCCTCGGGCTCAGCTCCCAGTCCCCAGAAGCCAGTTGGGAGCGAGGGCTTCTAGCCTTTAGTTTTAGTCCGGCTGGGGCCCGGCACCAATTTTGGACAAGAGGACCCTTGGGGGCAGCCTGGACTCTTCCTCTGTCCAAAGGTTCCCTCGGATCTGCAGGGAGAAAGAGACAGCGCCTAAGCGGGCAGCCCACTGGGCGCCCCGGGGCTGTGGCGCGGGCAGTCGCGCGCCTTCCGCCCCATGGGCAGCGCTTGGCGGGCCTAGAGCCCCCCCTTTCCCACAGCAAGGCTAAGCCGAGCCCGAACGAACGGAGCGGTGCGCCGCAGCCGAGACTCAAGTGACCTGCAGCCCAACAAATGCCAGCAGTTAAAACTCAGCTCCTCCCCTCGCAAGGTCAAAACCTCCGCGTCTCGCGGGGAGAACACTCTTTCCTGAGCTCGTAGCCTCCCAGAGCCCTAAGCTCAGCACGCACGCCTGCTGCAGCTCCCCATATATGTAACTTGTTTCTAAGGCACCGGGTGCTGCGGACAGAGGCGGTCTTAAAGCAACAACGCGCTCCACCAGGTTCCAGCAGTCCCTGCGCTGGGGATTGGGGGGTGGGGTGGGAGAAGATGGGAGAAAGGAGGAGAGAAAGGAGGGAGGGAGGGCGGAATCTAGTTTTCTAGTTGCCTCCGCCTCTGCTCCCCCTTTGCCTCTCTCCCTCCCGTCGAATCTCCCTCCCTCTTTACTCCCTCTCCTTTCGATCCCTACCCATCCCACTCTGAGTCTCATTTTTATCTTTATCTTCTCAGGCTGAGTATATCTCTGTGTATCTCGATTTCTCGGCGCTCACTCTCCATCTCTGTTCACCTCTCTTTTTCTCTCGTTTTCTTCTGTTCTTCCCTTTCACACTACCAGTCTCCTTAACCTTTCTCTCCTTTTCCCACCCTACGTGACATGTTGATTTCAGCCTTGGCTTTACAATACAATCTCAATTTTGTGCGTCCTACACGTGTCAGATGGCACTGAAACCCTTTATGATTTATTTTCAACAAAATTAACTTCCTGGACTCAGCTTTCTGCCAAGCCCAAAATATTTAAATACATATATCAACCTCTAGAATAAGTATATACAATATAATATAATGTCGTCTCCTAGGGAGTGAGGGGGAGGCAGAGTGAGTTATTATTGCCCAAGAACTTTAATATCTTCTTTTCTATTCAGCGTCACCTCCCCTCGCTCTTATTTAGAAGAAAGATGTGGGGGAGTAACCGTATCTCAGAGCTAATGGAAGCCTTCGGTTTTCGTTTCTAATTAGCCGTGATCTTATACAACCAAGCCTCCTCTATAGCCTCCATACCACAGTCAATTTTACGGGATTGGAAAAGAAGAAACATTTTTCCCCCCTAGACGAAATGGTCGTTTTAGTACTACATTTCTCTTATTCCATTACTTTAGTGGAAGGGCCGAAAAGTTGGGAAAATCTGGGCCCAAGGGATCTTTTCCCCTAGAGCCCCAACCCTTCTGTCTCAAAGACTGAGAGACGTTCAGAGCCATCACAGAATACTGAGGAGAGGAAACATTGATATTATATATATATATATATATATATATATAATTTTGTATTGGGGTTTGTGTTTCTGTACATATATGGACTAAGAAAGAACCTCTTGAGCTTCAATGAATGTTAACACACAGTAGAGATTGTCTTTATATATAACATTATATCTTGTTATTTGCCATTTATTTTGCATTTCTGAAAACTTTTTAAATCATGTATAAAACTATAGGTAACAGATACCCTGAAATGCTCCATAGTTCTGTTGTGCTCTTCACTGTACACATGGTGGGGTACGTCTTAGTCAAAATCCTCTCTTTTGCCATTCTTTCTTGGGATACTGTGAGGAACAGTGTTGCCAGCACATAGAGAGATTAACCTTAGGTCATTTGGTGTCTGCCAAAGGGGAGACAAAACCCCTTGAGTTCCCAGGGCTCCTTGTGGTCTGCACTGAGTAGGGGAGGGCTTTTGGGATATGAGGCCTTGAATAGGAACCCTTTTTTTTTTTTTTTTTAGGATAGACTTTTCAAACTCACCTGCTGCCTGATCCACCAAGGTCCTGGCTAAAGATTGCCTGAGAGATTTCACTGGACAATTTTTAACTCACTCTTTTGAGCCATAAGCAAACAGAACTGGCTCTGGGCTCCCCAAAGGCAGGAACTAAGGAGCAGAAGCATGGAAACTGTTACCCTTTACTTCCTTTTTTCCTTTTACTTATGCAGGGCCTGGTAAGCCTGTGACATATATGGTACCTTGTCCAGTCATGGTTCCTTCCCTCACTTCAAAAAGCTCTGACCTCCAAATATGAGGCTAAACTACCCTGTCTAGCTATTAATTAGAGATATCTTTTGTTTCTAAGTCAGAGGAATGGAGTTAAGGAGCACTTTTCCTGCATTAGTTAGTTGACCTTTTAAAAGTCCCAGTCTGGTAACTCATCTAGAGGCTGTCCCTCAAAGATTACTCTCCTCCTCTTTTAAGGGGCTCCTCTTGTAATCCTGTTATCCAGGGTTATGAAACCAGTCTCTTTAACCTGTTAACAGTTAAAATACCTAAAAAGTATCATCTTTGGTTTTCATAGATACTTAGGAGTTTAGCCCTGAGTTTCAGGCCCCAGTTGGGTTTTGGTGCTTATAAGTTTGCACCTTGAAGTTCTAATCTGTGTCTCCCAACTCCCGAAACAAAGTTTCCTCCTCCCTAGATCCTGGACTTTGAGAGTCTCTCCATCCTTAGGACCTTACCTAAAAATATTTCAGAGACTGGACGGGCCAAGGGTCTGAGGTGTCCCCAGAATAGGAATAAAGTAACTACCAATATTGTAATTGCCAGGAAATGGAACAACAACAACAAAAAAGGGTAGTAGTGATAACTAAAGTAAGTTAATACTGTTCCCACATTCTAGACACAAGGGGGAATCAAGGTTGACAAAGAGTAAATGGTGGAGATATAGCTGTCAGTGTGGAGAGCAGGATAATCTAGTTATCTAAGAAGGAAAGATCCATTTAGCCATTCTTTGGACACTGTTTTGGCTAGAGGTTTGTAAAACTTGCCTCCCATCTTTATGTCACCTTTCTTTCTAAACCTGGGAATCTCAAAGATTTGGGACCTCTGCTGACCTTAGGAGGGGGCCACCAATGGAAAATGGGTGAAGGCAGGCAATTGCCGTTCCCTAGAGGGAGGAAGTCCCCTGCTTTTGGAAATGAGATCTCTCTGGAACTGTAAGGACTTGGGCGCATTCTTTTTGATTCTCTTTCACTTAGACGCGGCTGATCCACTGTGACACTGTATTTTGTTTTTAAATCAATAAAAGATGTGAGGGATAACTTTTGAACTAAATTATGGAAAGTCTAAGAAAACATTCCAATTATTCTGCGAGTCTGAATTCTCTCCCATCTTTCCCGACTTTTCCTTATCTCTTTTTTCCTCTTTGTATCTCTCCCCTCCCCCCTTTCTACTAATTGCTGCCTCTTAGAATTTTAGTAGTTTTTGCGCGGGACTTCAGAAATTTTTAAAAGAATGGATGAACCAGAGTAGAAGGTTAATTTTTCTTGTCCCTCCTTTGATCCTTTCGATCCCTAGGTTTAGAGAAGTCCCGACGTCTATCCTCTTTTCAGAAAGGAGCCAGTATGAACGTTTCAGTCCAAAAAAGACTTATCAGTCCTCTGCACTCCCCAATAACCCTGAGTATAAAAACGAGTCTTATTTCAAAGTAACAGAGCCAGAGGCCACAGTTGAATTTTTGGCGGCGAGGCACCCGAAGCTTTTCAATAGGTGAACATGCAAGAAGATGTACCCAGATCAATATAACCTTGAATATCGTGGTTTCTGTCTTTACCCTCAACTGGGTAGATCTCCTGAAACCTGGACAGACCTTAGATCGCCCTTCAGAGTTTATTAACGCCACACACACTTGCATGCTGGATTCTTCACCCGAACTCAGAAACATTTAGAAGCAAGCGGAGCCGCATTCCCCAAAGGTCTTTTCTGGCATACATGCACACCGATTAGCTACGATAGCCCCGCAGTTTTCGTCTTTCATAGTTGCGGGGGAAAACAATCTTATGAGTGCCTGGGGGTGGGCAATTGAGACTATTTCGGGAACCTGGGAGAGAATTCCGCTTGGGCTCAGGCGGCTTTTGGCACTTTTGCCTGTAGCTTGGGAGAAACGCACTCGAGGACACAAAAATTCAATTTTAAACATTTGTGATAAATGGTTTGTACGCCCTCCCCCTCCAATTCCAGGGAATTCACCTATCTCACCTTTTCTGACCTTCGGAGGCTTTTCCTCTACCTCTCAGACAATCAGAAGTAGGCCTAGAGGACAAGTTGGTAAGGGTTTTTCATTCTGTCCCTGAAGAAATTCTGGAATGTGTCAAACCTGGAACCCATTTATCCTGTTTTCCCCAGCCTGGGGACTGTGGTACTGCTCTTCCGTAATTCGTATTCTTCCCTCCCTCCTCTCTTCTTTTCCTCCTAGTCCTCAGGTTGCGTGAGCAACTAGGTCACACTCCTTTTTTTGTAGTGAGAAAAAACGGTTCTAAGCGCTGGTCTTTTAGAATCTCTACAAGTTTTTGAAAGAGGCTGGTGGTCTAATTCTAGGTCCCCATCTCCCATTCTTAGAACTCTGGGAAGTTGGAAATTCCTCATCCCTCCTCATATTCTTTGCAGGATTCATCAGACATTTGCATCCTAGATTTAGAACCAACAGGAACTTTAAAGGGTCATTTAGCTCGATTTTCTTCTGATTTTATAGATGAGGAAAACTGAGGCTAGGAGAAAGGAAAGCGGACAACTCAGAGACAAAAGTAGCAAGTAGCCGAATGGGAATTTCATTTCAAGTCTTCTGACTTCCATCCTTTCACCAAAATTACTCTCCTTTCTTTAAAAATTGTCCTACTTTTAAACAAAACTGCTCTTTCTCTATGGGCACTCCAAAAGAGTCACTTGATTTGTTGTGGGAAAGAGATTTCAATTCTGACCACACTTAAATACTAACTCTCGGCTGCTTTTTTTTTTTTTTTTTTTTTTTTTTTTTTTTCTTTTTTCCCCATAAGAAGGCTTGGGCTGTATATTCTCTAAAAGAGATGGGCATTTCACCCCAGCCCCCAAAGAAAGGACAGTCAGTTGTTCTCAATAACAATCCTAGGTAGATATCCTTGGGAAGCCCCACAATCTGAGCGGGATATAACTTCGTTCTCCAAATTCAAATTTTCCGGGGAAACAATTCTAATCATAAAGTATTCGCAAACTACCACTACTCCCCCCCCCAACTTTCATCTTGTAGATTGAAAACAAAATGATAACTTTCCAAACAAAATGGAGAGATTAAAGGAAAGATCTGCAAATATATATGTATACATATGTATGTGTATATATACATATGTTCACATGTGTACACACATACACACTTTCTTCATTCCTTCTTTGCCAGGATACATCCAAATATTCCATCTCTTTCCTCCCCTAAACAATCCCGTGAGACAAATTTTAAAAAGCTAACAGATGAAATTCAAGGCTAGAGATTTTGGCAGGAAATTGGAAGTTAAAGGTTCAAGGCAGCCTTGAATTTGGGGTTCTCTCTCTTTGGCAAAGGAGGGCATTATCTAATGAATGGAAAATTCCCCATTAGGACAAAGTCAGGAGAGGTGTGCAAGGTGACCCAAACTGGGCTTTGGGTTGTAATGTAGTGGTCTCAGATCTATAAGCAACTTCAGGAGTTTGTCGTGACGATAAAATATACCAGTGAGTGCTGTATGGGCTTGAGGTTTTTATCAAGGTGTTTACTTGTGAAGATAAAGCAGACTGGAAACTAGACTAACGTTCTGGGAAGTGTTAGGTGAAGCTCATGAGGTGGAGTGAGTTGGGGTGACTTGTGAGAGCCAACTGGAAATCTTCTGGTGGCTTGTGGGTTCAAGCCAAGCCTGAGAGTAAACTGTGAAGACTTTGATTTGCTTCTCCACCCCACCAACCCATCACTTAGTCCAGCTTGGGTTGAGACCCAGGCTTTCTGGGGAAAAGGGTCCTGGTCAAGGATTTTGGCTCTTCCACCCTGGCACCCTGAACTTCTTATTTGTCATCTCTTAGTCATTAATCTACTCCCTTGTCTGCTGCCCCCTTCATAATCCTTTCTTGCAGGATCGGACAAAGAGATGAGACCTACAGCCCCAGAGAGGAAAAATTGTCTTTCTCAAAGAGGACTGTATAAAGACACGGAGGTACTTGCAAATTAAACCCTATCAGAAGATGTTTCTTTTTTGCAGGCCTCTCACCAATATTAGCTGAGACTGTTAAAGACTTATTTTTGTGCTGAAAATCAGCATCAATACCCAGATTGCCCAGTTTCCTAAGTCTATTGTTAGCTCCAGGCATTCATTCTGGAGCATAAAATCAGCACTCTGAGTACCTTATACAGGAACCTCTTCAATCCTAGAGACTACTTCATCAATGTTGGTTATTCTCTGATTGCTTCCCTAGGAAATTTTGCAGCATTCTAACAGGGTTAAGCTCACATTTATTTCATTTTGTTTTATAAAATGTCACATTAATGTATGAGTACATAGGAATAGATATACAGATATCATAGGAACACAGAATCAGGTATATAGTATTTTTGTTTGCTACTTATAAAATGGCCATCCATTTATCTATGAACATAGATAGAACGTAGACAGCACTTTTGCTAACCTTTGTGGCACTGACAGAGGCATATATATTGTCATGCACACAGATGACATATCTGCATACACTCTCAACATGTGGTACACTCAGGTATCTACTCACAACTCATAGAAGCAGCAAACAACTTGGTACCAGGATACTCAAGCATGTGTACCTATGACTCCCATAGCATAAGGTCTCCCACTTCTTCCCCCCTTCTCCTGGTACTACTTTGATTCCAAAGATAACAAAACAAACAAGAAAAACAAAACAAAACAAAACAAACAACAAACAACAAACAACAAACAAACAAAGGAAGGATGGAGATTGAGAGAGATCAGGATTCTATCTGTGGATGCAGCAGATGGGGTGGGCCCTGTCTCCAGGCCCTAGGAGTGTAGGAGGGACCCTAAGGGTCATTTAATACCAGATGAGGAAATTGAAACCTCTGTTGACCTTTTTCTCTACTGCCTGGGCAGTGGCAGGTGCTGGGCATGGCAGTGAGTTGATCCTGGAAATTGCTTCCTCTAACTTGTTCTATTTGAAAGAGATGGCAGTTCTGGCCCTCTGAGTTAGGGAATGGTCTGGACTGGGGCCCCTCGGGAGAAATCTCACTGAGAACTCACTCAGTAGACTAGTTCAGGATGGAATGAGGTAGGCTGGAGGGGCCTGGTTCTTTCCAGGTAAGGGAGGGAAAACAAATCAGAATGAACAGAGCAGTCTTATTTGATTTTTCAAAGCAATTTCTGTCTTAAAATGGTCATGGTCTAGGTTGTAGCTATCAGATTTGAGTTGGGGCTAGATTTAAGGCTTACTGCCACTATTTTCTAGGCTGCAAACCAGACTTTCTTTGAATTGGGGAAAAGGGAAGGCTGGCAAGTGCAGGCTTCCTTACTGTCTTTCCTCTCCTGCTAGCATATCTGTGCTTTTTTTCCTCTTTAATTCCCTCTCCTCCCCCCCCCCCCAAGGAGGAAAAGGAATTTGTTTTGAGAGTGGGGGTCTGTCAAATGCCTCTAGGCCAGCTATTCAAGTGACATTCCTGCTTTAAGCTCCTTAATGAAATGGATAAGTTCAAACTAGAAAACCCAGTTTAGTTAAATAAATGGGCAGGGACCACCTACCCTTCTCCAGACGCTGAGCTGAGAGACCCCGACATCTCTCTTCCCCCTATCTCCCTCTAAGCAAAAAGATAATTCCCCTCCCTCTCTGACTCCAAAGGATGGATTCCTATTCTGGGTCCTCAAGGAGCTCCTTCACTGCTCTTGTGGAGAGACTAATGGCTGGGGGAGGGATGCCGGAGGCGGATGTGTGCGCGTGTGTAAGGAGAATGGAGGAATTTGGAGGAAAAAAAAAAAAAACAGTTTTAAGGAGGCTTATTTTATTTTAATAGATACAAATGAAACCCCAAGGTTTCAGTGAGATCGGGAAGAGCTAGGAGCTTCTCTCTCTACCTTTCCCCCTTCCCCCCATCCCAGCCCATAGCTTAAGCCCCTTCCCCCAGGGCCTTCCGACCAGACACAAGGCTGGGGAAGGGGAAAGGGGGAACCAAAGAGGGGGATGTGGACTACGCTGTCCCCACCTAGCAAAGAGCCCGGGCTCTGTCTGGCACCCCCCTTCCCTTCCCCCGGCTTCTGGGGGAGGCTGCTATGAGTGCTAGAGATTCTGTTCACTGGTATTAAGGAGAAAAGGCTTCATTCTATCGGTGCAAGTATTTACAAAACCTGAAAAAAAAAAAAAAAATCCAGTCCTCGGGTTCTGCGTCCCAGAGCAAAAGAAAACGATAAACTTTATGTTACCCATCTAGACACGCCACCCTCCGCAAATACCCTGTCTCAACCTTATTACTTAAGAAGAACTCTGCGTTCACATTCCCGAATGTCCAGCTCTATCCGTCTAGAGAGCACTTTCCTCTTGATATTATAGTATGTATGGGAGTGGGGGTAGGGGAGAGGGAGAAGAGGCCAGAAGCAGAACTAGAGGATCTATAGTTTCCAAATAGACTTTCTTTTTTAGAGGGTAACCCTAGGAGCAGACTGAGGAGACTTTCAAAATTTTGTAAACAGGATTTGAAATCCAGAGAGGCAATTTTCCTCCTCTGAAATCTCATGTTTGCGGTTCAGTTGGTTTTATATTTATTTATTTATTAAAAACCCCGGGACAGCTATCACTCCGTTACCCGCTCAGAGTCAGAGGCCGAATCCTTAAAGCTTCTGCCATCTTGGGTAGCCTCCTGTAATGGTTCAATTCATGCCAGAGAAGGCAGGCCCACTTCCCAATCGGGTCAGCGCTCAGGTAAAGGGGAAGCATAGGTTACATTTTAGGTGAGTGGAGCTGGAGGACACAAACTTCCTGGGTGGTCAATTTTCATACTCTGATTTGGGGACCAGAGCCTCAAAAATTGATAGCCATTGTCCGAGAGACGAGGAGTGTACTAAAGCCAGGGAAAGAGGTAGAAAGTTTCAAACTACCACTAGCAGCCCTTTTCC
Organism: Sminthopsis crassicaudata; assembly: GCF_048593235.1. NCBI lineage: Eukaryota > Metazoa > Chordata > Mammalia > Dasyuromorphia > Dasyuridae > Sminthopsis > Sminthopsis crassicaudata. The sequence goes on along the minus strand of NC_133618.1, from coordinate 358,621,530 downwards.
CAACGTAGGCTGGGAGTGCTGAAAGGAAGGTGGGAAAGTTAAGAGCTTAGAGTAGAATCAGATCTTTTGGGAGGAAAAATCCCGAGTCAGTCACTGCACAAGGATATAAATTCGGCGACTGTATTGTAACCAACCACTGGATTAAGACATAAGGGGACAGAATAAAACATTTTCACTATATGAAATATAAGCTATTTGACTGGAAGTTTCCAAGATGGGCGTCGTGAAAGCTTCCCGAACTACAAACTTAAGTTTGGGTGGGAATGGTGTAACAGGTCGAAAGGCGGTGATCTTTGGCCCTGAATACCCCGGCCTAGGCTCATATTCAAGCAAAGTGTAAATATGGAGGCGTGGAGAGAACAGGCAAGAGGGAAACCTTTCAAAAATGGGAAAACCGGGATAGGTGGGAAACCCGGACCAGCCAAATTTCAAGCCCGAAGCTTCTCCCGCCTGGATGTCAGTAGCTTAAAGCTTCGAGTTTAGTTTTGACAGTGAGCAATTGGGGAACTGGCGATTCTTTCAATACAGTCAGTTATTTATTTAGTGGCCGACCAGTTCCCGTACTCCCCAAAGAGAGTGCAAAAGGAAAAAAAAAACAAATCTTCCCCCCTTTCTCTCTCTCCCCCATCTTTCCCACTCCTTCACTTTAGAGAATAGGCAACCAAGGCTCCATGAACAAGGTCCAAAAGTCTGAAGGAAAACAGGATGAAGATTAAGCCTTGAACCCGAGCCCCCTCCATTTTATACTCTTAACGTTACAGCTCAGCCTAGAGAAATTGATATTGGCTTTTAAGGAGTTAAGGACATTTCTTTCTTTCTTTCTTTCTTTCTTTCTTTCTTTCTTTCTTTCTTTCTTTCTTTCTTTCTTTCTTTCTTTCTTTCTTTCTTTCTTTCTTTCTTTCTTTCTTTCTTTCTTTCTTTCTTTCTTTCTTTCTTTCTTTCTTTCTTTCTTTCTTTCTTTCTTTCTTTCTTTCTTTCTTTTCTTTTCTTTTTTTCCCCCCATTAAAAAATAGATTCTACTTTCCCTATTGGGCTAGATATCCTTCCCTATTCTCCCAAAACTTTGATTTTTAGGAACATAATTTTGGGAAGAAAACTCTCACCTAAGGTCCCCGCCTCGGGCGTTAATGCAAGGCCACAGGTCCCTCTGGCCCCAGTCCCTCTGGAAAGAAACGGGAACCATGGATACCTAACCACACATCCATACAAGTTTTCTCTTTATAGGGCACGCTGGCTCTTCTACCTCTAGGTAACGGGGTACTCGCTCTTTTTCTGAACCCTCGCTAAAAGACACTTGCAGATGAAGTCTCAGCTCTAGATACGTAAACGGCTGAATTGGAAAGGCTAAAGCAGGGCAAAGCGTTCGCTTTTCCCGGGATCCCTCTAAGGAGCTTGATCAAGTGGCTACTGCAGCCTGTAAAAGTCCAGCAAACGCTGTTCATAAAAGTATAACATTTACTAGATACGTTAAAATTGGCTACTTGTCACAGCGACCATTTTTTCTTCTCCACTCTTCCTCTCCGCCCCTCCCCAGCCCCCTTACAGCTGGCTTCCTTCCTCGGATCCCCACTCCCCGCCCTATCAGCCAGCACTTTAGGCAAGGGTGACGATGGCGGGGTCGGCCAAGTGCTCTCCTTCTTGCTACCTACGGTCCCCACTCCTCCGTTTGTCCCCCGCCCTCAACGCTCCCCACCCAGGCACCTTTGGTCTTCGGCCTTGGACGGCTTTTTTCTTTGGGATGGAACCTCCAAGTATGTGAAGTGAGGTCAGCCCACTGGAATTAAATTTCCCAGCGCATTTGTCAGTTTTGACGAAGCGCAGAACTCCTAAAGAATTTACACGAAGTATAAATTTGTCAGGCTTAGGCTACGAAGCAAGGCCGGCGGCACTTGGAGAAGTTGGAATCGCGAGCAGAGGCGAAGTGGGTCCGCACCTGGGGAACTGGTCCAGTAGAGTGTGGAACTTTGGACCATCCTGAACGTCACCAGTCCCCAACAGTCCCAGGAAACACACAATCATATAAAGATCTAATTTCAAGCCGCTCGGTTTAAACACACACACACACACACACACACACACACACACACACACACACACACACACACACACACACACACACCCCTCGTGTAAGCCTTGCTCCTGTACCGCACTCGTCAGCTCCGCAGCACTCTAGGCTTTGACAGATCCCCAAAAGTACCCGGAATGCCAAGTACCGGTCAACACTAAAAACTGCCCGGTTGGAGAAATAGTCCTTTCTACAACTCAGAGCCACCCAAGTGACACTCATAATGTACATCTGGAAAACAACTGGCCAAAGGCAAGACTCCTAGCTGTGGACCCGGAAGACGGGGTGTGTGTGACTATCAGTCTGTCCAGCTTTTACCTCACATTTCGCACCGCTCTTGGTTCCCTTCCACTTTTCTGCTTTGCTGTGCCAACTGATTCGGCGCCCCCATTCTAGTTTTACTCTTTTCTCCGGGAGGGCTGTCCTTTAAACCCTTAAAGAACAGCCGCTGACAGATCAGCCCTGGTATCAGGCCCATCAGGGCCCGAAACGAGGGTTTGGGTGCCTGGAGGCATTGTTGGCAAAAGCGGAGACTGAGACAAAGGAAATATCTGTAGGAAACGGCCCAGTTCTGGCGTAATTAGGGTTGCCCAACGTGAAAGCTCCCAGGGTCTCAGTAGTTTATAGGAACAGCTAGGGCTACCGCGTGTGAGAGTTCCCTAGCCTCACATTCTAAGCATTATCTCCCTCTGCCCCCTACCAATTCTCCATTCACTCTCGGTCCCGTCTTTTCAACTTCTTTTTCCTGGCTCCCCAAAGCTGTGTGCTCTTACCCACCTTGGTGCTGGTCACTGTGGACTTAGGGGTTGGCGGCCGCAAACTCAAAGCTTAGAGCCCACAGCTCCAGGGTAGCCTCGACCCGGGCTCGCTCCTCTTGCTGTTGGGAGCCCACGAGGAGGGCGGGGGACGGGGCGGGGCAGGGACACAGGGCGGAGACGCTTGAAGCTGCGGCCTCCAGTGCGGAGAGAGGGGGCACTAGAGCTGGGGGATCTGAGGCACAGAGGGAACTTTAAACCAGAGTCACAGCGAACACATGGAACTTGGGGTGTGTGAGAAAGCAAACATTTGACAGCTACTCAGGAGGGCTAAATTATTGTGGAGACGTGTGTGGTGTGTGTGTGTGTGTGTGTGTGTGTGTGTGTGTGTGTGTGTGTGTTGGGGCCTAGGAGAAAATTGTCAGCCCAACTCTAAGTTGCAGACGGCAGGTTATGTATATGTTCGAGGGATAGTATTCGAGAGGGCACAAAGACCTTTGGGGTTGAAGTTTCAAGTTCTGAGAGCTATTGGAGTCTTCCTCCTTGGTTCTTGATGTCCGCTTTAGACCCAGCTGTTTGGTCAGAGAGAGGAAGCAACAAGCACTGCCTGCCAGTCAAACTAGCTTGGAATAGGCGCGCCCCACGGGGCGGCTCAGACCGGCTGTGGACTCCAATTGTATTAGCGTCGCTCTGGGCCCGGAAACTTACACAACTGCTGAGAAAGAGGGACTGAAGGTGGTGTAGATAGAGTATTGGAAATCAAAAAACTAGGGTTCGTGTCCTAGCTTTGCTAATTAACTCCTTTGCGTGTTCCTAGGAAAGATCACTTCACATATTCGTAAACCATATCTGTAAAATTAAACGAGTTGAATTGCATTTAGTTCTTTCTGCAGTAACTAACAAACAATTAATTCGATGATTCTATGAATCCTTGATTATCCTATTAAAATGAAGAGTGAAGCAGGGATTTGGGCTTTATTTCCTCCCTCCCCACATCTCATCACAGATTAATAGTAATAACATTAATTAGTGTGTTAGGGTTTTCACACAAATCGACAGATAACTTATTTGCTTTTCATAAGAGCTTTATGAGATGGATAATTATTACCAGAAAATTCTAGAAAACTGAGATCCATTGAAATTAAGTGAGTCACCCTGATCAGATTCTAAATGACAGGGATGGGAATGAAACTTTGGTCTTGTCAAGAACTCTTTTCACAAAATCTTTATTTGACTGCTCCGAAATATTGTAAGGGCTTGCTGGGAAAGAGAAGGTACTGAATGAAGGACTACTTTTCTTGGGTCTTAGGTCTAAGAATAGCTTCTTAACACATCACAGTTAATTTTCTAAGCTTGTTTCCCTCTAATTTTTTCATACTCTGTAGACTATCTACATCACATATATGCAATACAAAAACACAAAAATCAACAATTAACTACACTTAGCTATACCCACCCCATCATTCAAATACATGACCAGATCACATATACACAATTGCAATCACTTCTCTTATGGATTTAAACACTACACACTATCCTTCACACAAATGCATCCCTCATCCCTCAGATATACCACCCAAAAATAAACAAACGTACTTTATGCAGGTCACATACTTAAATACCCAGGGAACATTGACAGTTCTGTCATAGACTCTTTCTCACACACACACTCACAAACACATACCTACATACCATAATATATATATATAATATGTTCAGTCACATAACACATTATAAAGCATATACTCAGACACAGATACATACCAGATATAAAAGTAAAAAAAAAAAAACAAAAAAAAAACCAAAAAACCAACCATACAAACAAACAAACCAGGGAGCGTTGTTGTAATGCTTAGAATGTTGAACTTGAAGTCGAGAAAATATGGGTTTGAATTCTACCTTTGAAATTTGCAAGCTGGGTAACAACTGGTGGCAGTTACCTCTTAGTTTCCTTATCTGTAAGATGACAATGATAATGATCTCTCAAGATTGTTAAACTCAAATGAGTATTTCACAATTTCATAATTTTCCCTTTCCTCTCCACCCAGCTGTGGAAATCGAGTTGTGTGGAATTGTCGAGTGTGAATGGATTCTGTTTCAGTTGCTGTAGCCACCAAATCAATAAACGAATGTCCTCCTTTAGCATCCCTTTCTTCCCCCTTCTCTTTTCCCTCTGCCGCCTGGAGAGGTGTCTTCTGCTTTTACACGCTTCCTACTGGTGAGTCCTACAAGACCTTCCGGGCTTGCAGGACTGAAAGATAATTCCCCTGAGATACGCTCTCCCTCCCTGCCATGATGTCCTTTTCTCTCTAAACTCAGAGAAACTCAGCGTGGAGCTGGGAGAAACCGAACCTGGATTTCTGGGCAGCCAAGAGAAAACCCAAGGCCTCCAGCTGCCGGATTGCATGCTGAAGCTCTTCCCCACAGCCTCGACGGGAATTTCCACTTGACACTGAGGGGTAGGCGGGATTGTAAGACCCGCGGATCTAAGACACCTGGAAGGGTAAAGGACTGACAAGGCTGGAAAGGGGGCTCCGGGACTGGCCGGGATGGGCTGAGTGCTCTCCTTTGAGCCCGCGGCGGGGATCTCAGCATGGCAGCTGCAATGCAAGGTGCGGAGAAATTACAGAGCGCGGGAAGGCTGGGCCCGAAATCAATGTTTCATGAGGTGTTATTATCTCGGCGCCTGCAGACAGCTGGTTGGGGGCGGGGTGGAGGCAAGGAAAGCACCAGTCGTCTGTGTCACCTCCTTAACTCCCCGATTTTCCAGTTCCCAATGCCAATCTTATCACCACACAGGGAAAGAAAAGGGAGAGCAACATGTCTTCTCTTCCTTCTGCCCCCTCTTTCCCCAGGTTTTGGCCCAACTCTTTCCAATTCCGGCAGGTGCAGTGTCTGAGCTTCCGGATGTTCCTCCTCTCCCATTTCCAGTTAAAGAGCCTGAGTTTAGTCTTAGTTCTGGATTTGGCCAAAAGGTGCAGCAAACAATGTCTTCTCTCCTTCACACCCCCCCTGCCCCACCGCCACCAGAACGCCCTGCAACTTTTGACTCCTAATATCCAAGCAAGGGGCTACTACCGAGACACCCTTCCCTCCCTGTCTCTAAGAGACTGATGTGACTTTCCTGTGCCCTGCTCTGCAAGCGTCCCCTTTCAGCCCCGCAGAAATGCAAATTTCTCAACATCAATGCTACTTTGGGACAGTTTAGTCGCCTTCAGCGCTAGCACAAATTTTCTAAAGTCTTCGGTTCCCCCCCAAAAACAGAGGGGCTTCAGATGGGGTAACTCCTTTTGTGGAGACAACTCCCAACGGCCTGCTTTCTGACCCCTCTACTTCCACTATCCTTCCCACGCTCACCCACTGTGGCTTGTAGAATAAGAATTAGTAAGTTACCTTCCTTATCCTGTCCCAACTCTGCCCCACTCCAAGGGTCAATTTTGCGCAGAATATCCTTTGATATTCAAAGGTGGACCCTTTGACGATGGACTACTAGCACTTCGAGCCTAGGAGGAGCAAATAACATGACCCATATTAAGGGCAGTGCCAGTGTAGTGGTAGAGAAAATTATTTCCCATCAATCTCCGCTAGCCCAGACAGGGGGGGGGGGATCCTACCCACGCATTCATCTTTGGAGAAATAATACCTATAATTCTCTTATTGTGCACCACCTGCCCCTCCTCGACCTCTCTCAGTTTTCTTTTTAATGTGTGCAAATACAATTCCCTCCTGTTTTGACTGTTTTACATCAAACTTCTTTGGAAGAGGATCGAGTCTCCTAAAGCCTTGGTGCAGAGATGGTTTTAATCTATTAAGGTTAACTCTTCACAAAATGCTGAGCAGATGGTATTTGAGGTAAGGTATCATTAGGCAAAAATGCGAACTGAGGAGTCACTTAATAATCAGCCTGTGAAGGCGTTTTAGTGTTCCAACAACGCAAGTGAGCACTTTGCATTTTCTCTTCTCCCCTCCCCCGCATCCTCCTGCTGCTAGTAAGCAGGAAATCTTAATATTTTCAAAATTCAAGGAGCACTGGCTTTCCATAGATGTTTTCCCAGGAAAGAAAAAGCAAGTTGGAAAAGTCAGACAACAACTTGTGGGAGGTAGGATAGTTTTTCAGAGATGTGAATTTTCCTGGAACTTCTTTAAGCTCTTTCTTTTGGGGTTCTTATCCATCTCAGAATATTTAATTAAGATGTTATGAATATAATAGGATATTGCTCCATGGAAAGAATTAAGGAATATAAGGATTTCAGAGAAGCATGGGAAAATTTAATTGGAATGATCTAGAGTGAAGTAAACAAAACCAGAAAAACATTTTATTTAAAATGATTAGAATGTAAATGGAGAGAACACCCTCTCCCTAATGAATATTATGCAATTATAATAAACTTATTTGTTCTTAGATAAGAGTTGAAGAAAATGTATTTCCCTTTCTTTTGTTGCAGATGTGATTGGGTGACCACTGTTGTGGACTGCACTGTCAGTCATTCTCAACATTGACCCTTGCAAAACCTTATGTTCCAAAATTTCCCCTCCTTCCTCTTACTCCCCTAAATGGCAAGTTATCCAATATATGTTAAACACATTAAAATATATGGTAAATCCAATATATGTACACATATTTATACAATTATCTTGCTACACAAGAAAAATCAGATTAAAAAGGAAGAAAAATTGAAAAAGAAAACAAAATGCAAGCAAACAACAACAAAAAGAGTAAAAATACTATGTGATGTGATGTGATGAAGTGGGTTTTTTATGAGCAGTTTTTCATTTTTTAATTTTTGAAATAGTATTTTATTTTCCCCAATTACATGTTAAGACAATTTTAAACATTCATTTTTACAAGATTTTGAGTTTTAATTTTTTCTCCTTTCTCTCTCCTTTCTAAAATGATAGGCAATTAATTAGAGTATGCACATTCAATTACTTAAAACACATTTTCATTTTGATCATAGTTGTGAAAGAAACAGATCAAAAGAAAAAAAAAGCACAAAAAAATAATAAAGTAAGTGAAAAAAAAGTGTTCTTCAATCTGTATTCAGAGTTTGTCAGTTCTTTATCTGGGATTTGGATAGCATTTTTTCCCCTGTATCCTTTATACTTGTCTTGGATCATTGTGTTGCTGAGAAAAGCTAAGTCATTCACAGTTGATCATCATACAATGTTGCTGATTCTGTGTACAATGTTTTCTTGGTTCTTCTCATTTCACTTCACATCAGTTTATACAAGTCTTCCCAGATTTTTCTAAAAGCTGCCTGTTCAGATTTGAAAGTGTGCTCAAAAAGTTATCAAACTGTGCATACCCTTTGATCCAGCAGTGCTACTACTGGGCTTGTATCCCAAAGAGATTTTAAAGGAGGGAAAGGGACCTGTATGTGCAAGAATGTTTGTGGCAGCCCTCTTTTTAGTGGCCAGAAACTGGAAGCCAAGTGGATGCCCATCAATTGGAGAATGACTGAATTAATTGTGGTGCATGAATGTTATGGAATATTATTGTTCTGAAAGAAATGACCAGCAGGATGATTTCAGAAAGGCCTGGAGTGACTTATATGAACTGATGCTGACTATATGATGATCAATTCTGATGGACATGGCCCTCTTCAACAATGAGATGAACCAAATCAGTTCCAATAGAGCAGTAATGAATTGAACCAGCTACACCCAGTGAAAGAACTTTGAGAGATGACTATGAACCACTGCATAGAATTCCCAGTCCCTCTATTTTTGTCTGCCTGAATTTTTATTTCCTTCACAGGCTAATTGTACACTATTTCAAAGTATAATTCTTTTTGTAACTGTATGGACATGTATACACATCTTGTATTTAACTTATACTTTAACATATTTAACATGTATTGGTCAACCCGTCATCTTCAGGAGAGGGGGGAAGGAGGGAAAAAGTTGGAACAAAAGATTTTGCAACTGTCAATACTGGAAAATTATCCATGAATATATCTTGTAAATAAAAAGCTATAATAAAAAATAAAAAAATAATTAATTAAAATAATAAGATTTAGCCTCCCTGCCCCCAAAAGCTGCCTGCTTATTATTTCTTATTCCATTACAAACATATGGCTTGTTCAACCATTCCCCAATTGATGAGTATCCCTTCAATTTCCATTATTTTTCCACCACAAAAAGGGATACTATAAATGTTTTTGTGTATGTAGATTCTTCCCTCCCCCTTTTTAAAATGATTTCTTTAGGTTACAAATCTAGTAGTTATATTGCTAGATCAAAGGGTATGCACAGTTATATTGGCCTTTGTGCATAATTCCAAATTTCTTCCTAGAATGGATCACCTAAATAACTTAAAATTAAAAAAAAAATCTTTGTTACAATTTCCAATAGATTCAGAATGGAAAATGCCACCTGCATCCAGAGAGAGAACTATGGAGACTAAATATGAATTTTTAAAGTTTTTTTTCTTTCTCATAGTTTTTACTCCTTTTGGTATGGTTTTTCTTGCACAAGATGACAAATATGAAATATGTTTAAAAGAATTGTACATATTTAACCTATATGAGATTGCACAAGATGACAAATATGAAATATGTTTAAAAGAATTGTACATATTTAACCTATATGAGATTGCTTGGGAGAAGGAGGTAAGGGAGGGAGAGAGAAAAATATCACAGTCTTACAAAAATGAATGTTGAAAACTCTTTACATGTATTTGGAAAATAAAGTACTATTGAAAAGAAAAAAAGAAAAAATCTTTGCTACATCATTGGCTCATTGGCTGGGGGAAGGTGAGGGAAATTAGGAAATAAATGTGATTTAAGATTAAAAAAAAAGGTCATAGGAGGTCTAAACATCTCCTTTACTTTGATAAAGTTTATGAGGCCACTTTCCCAGGTCAATAAACATGAAGTGCCTACTATGTGCTAGTCATTACTAAATGCTGGCAATGTAAAGAAAGGTAAAAGAATCCTTGTGGTCAAGGAGCTCACAATCTTTTTTTTTTTTTTTTTTTTTTAATTATATATATATATATATATTTTATAATATTATCCCTTGTATTCATTTTTCCAATTTACCCCCCCTCCCTCTATTCCCTCCCCCCCGACGACAGGCAATACCATACATTTTACATGTGTTACAATATAGTCTAGGTACAATACATGTGTGCGAATATCACTTTCTTGTTGCACAATAAACATTAGAATCCGAAGGTACATGCAACCTGGGCAGACAGATATTAGTGCTAACAATTTTCATTCCCCTCCCAGTGTTTCTTCTCTGGGTGCAGCTACCTCTGTCCATCATTGATCAACTGGAAGTGAGTTGGATCTTCTTTATGTTGAAGATTTCCACTTCCATCAGAATACATCCTCATACAGCATTGTTGTTGAAGTGTACAGTGATCTTCTGGTTCTGCTCATTTCACTCAGCATCAGTTGATTTAAGTCTCTCCAGGCCTCTCTATATTCCTCCTGCTGGTCATTTCTTACCGAGCAATAATATTCCATAACCTTCATATACCACAATTTACCCAACCATTCTCCAACTGATGGACATCCATTCATCCAAGGAGCTCACAATCTAATGGAAATAATTTGCAAACAAGTATGTATAAGCACAATATCTACAAGATAAATTGGTAGTAATCTCAGATGAAAAGCACTAAGATTAAGGAAGACTGGAAAATGCTTCTTGCAGAAAGTCTTCTGGATGAGACTTTGGCTTAAATATGAAAGAAGTTAAGGAAGATAGAAGACAGAGATGGAGTTCAGGAATGGAGTAACAGCCAGGAATGAGGAAGAACATTGAAAAGGTAAGAAGGGGTCAGATTATGAAGGATTTTAAAAACCCAACAGAGGACTCTGTATTTTATTTTAAAGGATGTAAGAAGCAATTGGAATTCAAAAAAGTTCAATTTGCTGAGAGATTGTATGCAAAAGGGAAGAGAGATGGACAATAGATATCAGGAAAGGTCAGATTTTTTTTGAGGATGGTGGAAGATGTAAATATGTTTCTAGGCAGTTAGGAAACAGCCACTTGCCAGGTAGTTATTGCAAATTAGTGAGACAGTAATGATGAAAGAAGAAGCAATCTGTTGCAGAAAATGGAATGGAATGGAATCACTTGTACATGTAGAGGAATTTGTCTTGGCAAGGAGAAAAATCATCTCTAAGTAAGAAAGGGATGAAAGAGGAGATAGTGAATGAAGGTGTGTCTGAATGATATGATATGAATAGGAATAGAAGATGAAATGAGCTCAATTCTTTTCAATGGAATATGAAACAAAAGTTCTGGGCTATGAGGATTAAAGTAGGGAGAACTATGGGAAGTTTGAGGAAGACTAAAAAATGTTTGGAAGAGTCATTGTGGTCAATAGCATAGTGAATTAAATAGAGTTGTGTAGTTAAAATTATGTAACACAAACTTTTAAGTAGACCCATTCAACAACATTTTATGAGATTCTCCAGTGCTAGTCAGCAGCACAAGAATAGACATTATAAGGTGCCACAATATTCTCCTATTATTGGCCATTTAGTTTGTGTTCAGTTTTTCCCCCCATTTACAAACAATCCTCATGTGAGCAAATTTGAAGGATTAACTTTTTAGGTTTTTTTTTGGGGGGGGGGACTGTAAAATTTCTTTAAAACTTTTTCAAGTAAATAATATTTTATCTTTTCTTTGCATATTCCTCCAATTAAAAAAAAGAAGAAAAAGAAAATCCTATGCAAAAAGAAAAATATGCAACAAATAAGAAAAACTAATTACTGCACTGGCCATGTCCCCAAAATAGAATTCAATCCAAGACTATTCTGAGTTACTTCTCTGTCTGGACATAGTTCATGGTTCATTATGATTTCTCTGGAATTTTCGTTGATTGTATTAATCAGAATTCTTAAATATTTCCAATTCACACAAATCTTCCCCTGGTTTATCTGAAACTGCCAGTTCATTACTTATTACAGCATATTCCACTATATTTTCATATATATTCTCATATATTCAATTGTTGTCCAATAAGTGAGCAACTCCTTAGTTTTCAGTTCTTTGCTACCATAAAAAGACCTATTATAAACTATTTTTATACACATGTACACATTCTTTCTTACTATCTTTGAGGTATTAGCCTAGTAGTGGCATTGCTGGGTCAAAGGATATATGAAGTTTAGTAACTTTTGTATATAGAGTACCAAATTGCTTTGTAGAATGGCTGGTCCAATTCAAAAGTCCATTAGCAGTCCATTAATCTACTAATTTTACCAGACTCCTCCAACATTTTTTATTTTCCTTTTGGGTCAGTTTTACTAATCTGATGGATATGAGATTACATTTCAGAATTGCTTTAATTTGCATTTAATTATTATTTGGAGCATTTTCTTTTTGATATGGCTATTAATGAGAACTTAGATTTCTTCCTTTGGAAGTTGTCTGTTTGTATCCTTTAACCCTTTATAAATTTAGGATTGTTTCTTATTCTTATACATTTGAGCCTATTATTTATATATCTTGGAAATAAAACATTTCAAAAAAATTTGTTGCCAAATAATTTTCCTCATTATGTTCTCCCCTCTAATTTTAACTTCATTGGTATTATTTGTGCAAATTCTTTTTAATCTTATTCTATTATAATTTCACCTCCTTTTCCTCCCTTTCCCTCCTTTCTTCCTTTTTTCACTCTCTCCCCTCCTCCATATTTCTGTCTCTTCCATCCTTTCTCTTCTGTTTCTTTCTTCCTTTTTCTTTCCTTTCTCTTCCCTTTCATTCTTTCTCTACTTTTCCTTCCTCTTCCATCCTTTCTCTTCTCTTTTTTCCCCTTTTTCCTCATTTTCCTTCTCCTTCCTACATCTTATCTCCTTTGTTGAGAGACCTCTTTATGCTTCTCTATGATTACCTGGAATGGAGAAGTAACTGACTGTGATTTTACTTGGATTTCCTGATCAGGATTAGGTCTGTGTGTTTTTAAAAAACTGTTTTAGTAGTTTATTTTATCATAGTAGTGGTAGAGGAAGACCTGGGCTATACTGCTTTCTCTTACTTGAACATCTTGTCTAGTTTTTGTATCTTTTTTTCATCTTTTTATCTTCCCAATGCCTGACCATAATAGATACTTAAAAGATGCACATTGGAGTCAAATACCCACCATCTTTATCTCAGCTTAATCACTACTAGTATATTTTTTTTCATTGTGAAGTCTTTTTGCCAAGATGTTAAAGTGCAGTGTCTCTCTACACTCCCTTCTCCCTCCCCCACTTGCTTTCCAACTCTTCCTGTCTGATTCAGTTTTGGGAGTGAGACTCTGGCAAGTTTTTGGGTGGGGAAGGCAGATGGTTGGTGTAATTTCCCCATTCAGGGTGTAGAAAGAGGTTGTAAGATAGAATCTTTGGAGGAAACAGAGGTGGGGAATGTGACCTGGCAAAAGTGAATCAAACTCGAATAGGATTTGGGATAAAGATGGTATTGTATTGCATAGAAATTTCCTTTCTTTTCTGAACTGTTTGTGTTCACAGAGCAATTTATCTCTCTGTTTTGTCTCTCTCTGTCTCTGTCTCTGTTACTGTGGGTATGTCTCTGTCTTTCTGTCTTCCTGTCTTTCTGTTTCTCTCAGTGTCTTTACCTGTGTCTGTGTTTCCATCTCTGTCTCTCTCTGCCTTTGTCTGCCTCTGTCTTTCTCTTTTTCTCTGTCTCTCTGTCTTTCCTCCTCTCCTTTCCTTCCCTTCTCTCTCCACTAATCCAGAAGAGGAATACAAAAAAAAAACATATATCAATTTTCAATGGGTCATCAGTACTCATGATTTTCTGTCTGATATCATGGAATAATGATAACAATTCACATTAACACGGTGCTTGAGGATTTGCAAAGAATCTTCCTCACAATAAATATGTTAGCAAGATTTTAGAAGTGACCTAGATTCAGATCAAATTGTGCCCATCATGAAAGGGACCTGTATGTGCAAGAATGTTTGTGGCAGCCTTCTTTGTGGTGGCTAGAAATGGGAAACTATGTGGATGCCCATCAATTGGAGATTGGGTGAATAAATTGTGGTACATGAATGTTATGGAATATTATTGTTCTGTAAGAAATGACCAACAGGATGATTTCAGAAAGGCCTGGAGAGACTTACATGAACTGATGCTGAGTGAAATGAGCAGGACCAGGAAATTGTTGTATACTTCAACAACAATTATGATGATCAATTCTGATGGATGTGGCCATTTTCAACAATGAGATGAACCAAATCAATTCCAATAGAGCAGTAATGAACTGAACCAGCTACACCCAGCAAAAGAACTCTAGGAGATTATTATGAACCACTACATAGAATTTCTAATCCCTCTAATTTTGTCCACCTGCATTTTGGATTTCCTGCACAGGTTAATTGTACACTATTTCAAAGTCCAATTCTTTTTGTACAACAAAACAATTGTTTGGTCATGTATACATGTATTGTATTTAACTTATACTCTATCATATTGAACATGTATTGGTCAACCTGCCATCTAGGGGGGGGAGGAGGAGGGGAAAATTAGAACAAAAGGTTTGGCATTTGTCAATGTTGTAAAATTTATCCATGCATATATCTGGTAAATAAAAACTATTAAAATAAAAAAAATTGTGCCCATCACCCAAGAAGAGTAAATTTATCTTCTATTCTTGAAGTCTTTAAGGTTGGAGACTTTGCCACTAGATAATCCTTTGTCTTATTTAATTTAAGGCTTTTCTACTGTAGTTGAGACCAATCTTCATTTACTTTGAGCAGAGATGAAGACTTCTCATTCTTCCAAGAAACATGTATTGAAATAATTTTCTTTTAGGTCACCAAGGTGGAAAATTTTCTCATTATAGGAAAACATCTTACTTAAATCCTTACCTTTTAGTATAGGTACTAATAAGACCATACCTCAGTTGTTTGAGTGTCTACATGGACATTCCTGCATCAATCCATGAGTAAATGAGCATTTCCAATGTGCTAGGCATTGTGTTATAAGCATTGGGTAGAAAAACAAGCAATAAAGACAATATCTGCATTCAAGGAGCTTACATTCTGATAGAAGAAGAGTATCTATGCAGTCTGTTATCAGAGAATCCAGAGAAAGCAGAGGGTATTCTTTCCTTGCTCTGTGCTCTAGGGGAAGGCAGATAGAGATGGGTTACAAATTATTTTTTTTTGAAAACAGTAATAGTTCTATTTTATTTTTGTATCCCCTTGAACAGTTCCTAGCACATTTCTTAGTAAAGAACTGATGAATTGAAAATGAAATTAAATTTACAGAATGAAGTGTGACCATAACTCACCATATTTTAGAATTATAAAAGACTTCAGGAGTTAGTAACGATATATACTTGTAAACATTGTTATTTAGCTAAATTATATTTTGGAGAAGGTGTAAGCAAACCGAGCATTTATTCCTTTGCAGACACAATGGAAACATTGTAGTACAACCCAGAGAGTTTTGGATCAAGAGGACAGTTTGGTGAGTTTTAGCCCAGATTCTCCCACTACCTTTTTTCATAACCTGAATGACATTTCTCAATGAGCCTCAGTTTATACATCTGTCAAATATAGCTACTCTCCGAAGCCTCTTCCAGCTTTGAATCCTATGATTTTCCTGTAATGGGGGAATTAAGCATATGCAGATATTTTCCTTCAGAGTTCATCTAAGTGATTTCATGGAAAGTTGGGGGAAAGAAGTCTCTTTCCAGCTATGTGTGGCTGAGGAGTTGGTACAGTGGGATGACAAGATATTTTTCTGAGGAACCAAAAGGACTGATGATGACTTAAGAAAGGACTGACCCAGAATCAAATCCAAATCCAAAATTGATGAACTTGTTCTCTTTTCCTTTCTTGTTGCAATTGAGAAAAGTATTGCTGGAGTTGTCAGATGGGAAAACAGAAGTGTCTGTGAGCACAGAGTGCCTCTGTTTCTTTTTGTGTATCTTCTTTCTGTCTTTAGATGAGTGAGTTTCCCAGAGGTTGATTGTCTGAGTGGAGACGTAATTTTGGGAGATCCAAAAGAACCTTCAAAAGTATAAATGGTGACTTCAGTGCCAGAAGCTACAGGAAGGAATAAAAGTAGAAATGGAAACCAAAGTGGCAGTGGCTAATTATAAATAAAGGACTCATAGCCCTTGAGAGCTACTGTGGCCCCTAGAAAGATACTGATATTCACAACTCAACAAAAAGCTGTTCCTAAAAAGATTCCATAAAAGGGAAAAATATTTCTCAGACCATATGATGGGAGGTGCCCTTTTGTCACACATGTTCCTTATGTGTATATCTCATTACCATTGTATTTTAAGTCTGAGTCCATTCTCTTCAGGACCTTGTATGTTTTTTTTCCCCATTTGGGGAAATACTTTGTACCAACTCTTCTTTTCTTTTCTTTTCTTTTCTTTTTTCTTCCTTCCTTCCTTCCTTCCTTCCTTCCTTCCTTCCTTCCTTCCTTCCTTCCTTCCTTCCTTCCTTCCTTCCTTCCTTCCTTCCTTCCTTCCTTCCTTCCTTCCTTCCTTCCTTCCTTCCTTCCTTTATAGATTCTCTGTAAATCTCATTTCTAAAATGTGATTTAATTGATTGATTGATAATAGAGAAAACTCCACTTGGGTCTCAGGAGCTAAGATACTAGTAACCTCAATTCTGTAGAGTTAGCCCTAGAATCTTGAGGGGAATAGTGATCATTTTTGTCCTCTGGGAATTCAATCTATCAGTGAAAATGTGAATTGGGTTCTGGCTTTGGAGGGTATGCTATAGTAATTGTGTAACTGGATAAATCATGATCCCTATAAACTTCGATGCCCTCAACTCTACAATGAAAGAGTTAGCCTAAATGATCTCTTCTAGTTCTGGCATTCTGTGAATTTGTAAACTCTCTTTGATTATCTCAGTCCAGACTTCTCTCAGATTCTTCTGGACTTCTTAAGCACTTACTATCAAAATGATTCACTTCAGCACCCAATCATATACTGTCTCATAATCATTCTGCAGTTACTATATGTGTATGAGTTTCTTTTACCCAAGTAGATTGTCAGGGTTGGGGAAGAGAGAACTAAGATCATTCTATTATAGATCTAGAGCTGGAAGGGAACGGGTGAGATAGTCTCACCCATATTATAGATGAGGAAACAGACTAAGGAAAGTTAAATATTCTGTCCAAGCTCATATAAGGGAGTAAACATTCAGGGCACAATTTCAACCTAAGTCCTAAGCAACCTAAAGTGCTTTTTTGGCTTTGTCTTTGATTTTACATTCTTTTGTTTCCCCTATAGTGACTAACATGAGACTAGGAATAAAGACATTTAGTAAGTGTTGAATGGGTAAGTGAATGAATGAATATGACTTTGCACGTTATCTCTTAATGAAGGTATTAGCTGCAATTCTTATTTTGGGAAGTCCATGTCTATATGCTAGTGCTTCCAGAAAATGAGCAAATCTTCCATGCACAAGTGACAAATCGCAGCAATTCTCTCTACCAAACACATAAAGTTTCTAAGAGAATGTCTGGTTTTAATCCCAGGTTTTAATTCTTCACTAATTCAATCTTTGTGAATATCTGCAATGTGGTAGGGTAGAAAGAGTTCCATCTTTGACTTTAGAAGATCTGTGTTTGGTTCCACTTCAAATACTTGCTACCTGCCTCACAAGCAAGGCATTTAAGTTCATTGGACCTTTCTTCACTGGTAAAACAAGGGTGATTGGAGTAGATGACCCATTCCAGCTTTTAGATCTATGATTCTTCCTTTATCTGATTCTGGTTTCTTAATCAGATGGATTAAGTTCCTCTCAGCTTTGATATTTTGTATTTCTATCAGTGTGGCAGTAGGTTGGGGTGGGATGGAGTATTTCTGAAATATCCTCTACAGCTTCTGTTGCATGAGTCTCAGACTCTTGGAACATTCACACCTATAGGACACACACAAACACTTTTTAAAGTTGGCTGCAATATGCAAGATACTTCTTTGTAGCTTTTTAAATAATTACAATTTTGTGTGCTAGACAAGAGAAACTTCATTTGCTAAGGAAAGGTTGCCCATTATTTCTGAGTTGGAAATTTTGAGTTGTGTTTCATTACAATTGAGAAACTGTAATGAAAGTAAAGAGCAGCCTATGAAATATTCATGGATTCCTTCCCCTTTTGCTGAAGCTCTTTTGAATAATTTTTTATGTGAGCACATGGTTGACTATTTATTTGCTATGTTAAGTCACATCCTATTGAATGACTTTCTACTTGGCACTTTTCTGCCAAAAGAAGGGAACTGGGGCATTTTAGTGAAAATGTTACTTAGTTTAGATATAGATTCCATGATTTATAAAACATGATTTCGTGGTATTTGTGCTGACTTCTACTCAATTACCAACTAGCTTCAGAGTTTAGACCTTGGATTAATCTGAATGGATGACACATGTGTCTTTGAGGTATGTGTGTGTAATATCATGAGAAGAGGTGATGGCCCAATAAGAGTATTTAAGCCAGCTCAGAACATACAAGTGGTATTAATTCATTGTTCATTCCACTGTTTTTTTCTTTTTCCTCCTGACAAGAGGGACAAGTTGCCTTGTGGGTTCTTTGGGGAAAGGTATTCTGAATTCAGAGGTCCAGAGTTGATGACTGGGAATGTCTTCATCTTTTAAAACAGGAGTTTTTTTATCTGGGTTCTCTGATCTTATTTTTGAATATTTTTAAAAAACATTTTGATAACTACATTTCAATAGAATTAGTTTCCTTTATAATCTTGTGTGTTTTATTTTATGCCCTTAAATAACATTATTCTGAGAAAGAGTTTATTGTCTTTACTATACTAGCAAAGTTTATTAAAATAAAATGTTATTAAAAATGTTAAGAGTTCTTACTCTAGAGGTTTTTTGCCAGCACAGAAGACATATATTTGGTGTTCTTTTCACTCAGTCCTTTTTCTCCAGGAACCTTAAGTAGAAAGGCTCTGTGCTAGTTGAAGGAAGCTTTTGATAGAGGGAGTATTTCCTGCCTTAGTAGCTATGTGGTCATAGTCTACTCACCTAGCTTTTCTCAGCTTCAGTTTTCTCATCTGTAAAAGAGAAATATTACAAGTGCCTTTCATCTGCAGTTATTACAAGAACTTAAAAGTTCTATATCTTATGAGGATATATAATATTTCATTGAGTATTTATTTTTGCCTGTTTTCAACTCTACTGAACAAGATGATCCCCCAAAGTTAGCTCATCTCCTCTAATGTCATCACCATGCTTCTAACTTGAGTCTTAACATCAATCAACTTCCTCAATCTCCTCCCCCCTCTGATTGGAAGGCTTGTGGAAGGAAGCCTTCCTTTATTGAGGGCAGAGATTGGATCATTCAGATCACTTCACATAGCATATGCTGCTTTAATCTGACTTCATCTCCAGGAGCAAGATGCCCCTGAGCCAGGTACCTTCTGAGCACTGAGCATGGTTCCTGGAACATAGTAAATTCTTAATGAATGCTTATTGCCATGCCTTTGATCCGACAGTGTCTACAGTGGGTCTGTATCCCAAAGAGATTATAAAAGAGGGAAAAGAACCCACATGTGCAAAAATGCCCTTTTTGTAATAGCAAAGACCTGAAAACTGAGTGGATGCCCATCAATTGGAGAATGGATGAATAAGTTACAGTATACGAATATTATGGAATATTGTTGTTCTATAAGAAATAATCAGTAGGATGATTTCAGAAAAGCCTGGAAAGACACGAAATGATGATGCAGAACCAAGAGAACATTGTACACAGTACCAACAAGATTAGGTGATGATCAACTGTCATGGACCTCCCAATACACTTGGGATGGAATGTACCATCTACAATCCAGAGAGAGAGCTGTGGAAATAGGAATGTGGGTCAAGACATAGTGTCTTCACCTTTTGTTGTTGTTGTTTGTTTGCTTGTTTTTTTCTCTTATTTTTTTCATTTTTGATCTAATTTTTCTTGTGCAGAATAATGAATATGGAATTATATTTGGAAGAATTGCCCATTTTGACCTGTGTTGGATTGCTTGCTGTCTTGAGGATGGGGGGGAGGGGAGAGAGAGAGAGATATGGATCATCGCGTTTTTTTCAGGGTGTGGATGTTGAAAATTATTTTTGTGTGTGTTTGAAAAAATAAAATACTAAAAAAATACTTGTTGCCTTAATTTTCTATAAATGCAAGCTATTATTCTGATTATTTCTGCTTAAGATCAGGCCATGATGGTGAGATAAAGTATGCAAAGTGCTTTTAAAAATTTAAAGCACTAGGTGGGGCAGCTAGGTGGTGCAATGGATAGAGCACCAGCCCTGAATTCAGTTCAAATCAGATCTCAGACACTTAACACTTCCTAGCTGTGTGACCCTGGGCAAGTCACTTAACCCCAGCCTCAGGGGGAAAAAAAAAGATTTGATAAAAAAACAACCCCCCCCCCCAAAAAAAAAACCATAAAGCACTAGGTAAATATTAACTCTGATAATGATAATGTCATCCATAGACCTAGTGTGGGAGATTTTTCTTGGGTTAATTAGTATTTTTTTGGGGGGTGTTTCTCCATATGTAGTCCTATAAGTTCTTGAGAATATCCTTGGCACTGTTGGGTACAAAGAAGAATTTATCACCAGACTGCCTGGGTAGGGAACATGCTCCCAAAGGGAAGTTCATCATGCTTGTCTTTTTTCCTGAACCTTAAGAGAAATTAATAAGTCCCTTGCCTAATATAGTAGGTTGGTAGTATTAAATTATAATCTTGTCTCTGTCACCCATGGACTGTGCAATCTTGGCCAGTCACTTCCTACCTCTAGCCTGCATTTTCCTTATGTGATATGTTATGATTGATTCTGTGCATTTCCTTTTCATGCTTTTTTTTTTTTCACCTTATCTCATTTGATCCTCAAAGTGCCCCCTATTAAGATGACACAATAAAGGTTATTAACCCCATTTTACAGATTAAGGAAATTGAGGCCAAAAAAGGACAGTGATTTACCTAAAAGCAAACAGTGAGTCAAGGGTGAAATCCAGGCTCTTTCTGGTGAGCAAGGTGGGGCTTGAAACAAATTATATTGTGGGTTCCATTCTTCATCTGTCCAAACATGTTAATTCAAGTGGATTCAAGTGCAATATAAATCTTTTAAGAGGAGAAAAGACACTACATAGAATTCCCAATACCCCTATTTTTGTCCACCCTGCATTTTTTTTTTTTTCCTTCACAGGCTAATGGTACACTATTTCAAAATCCGATTCTTTTTGTACAGCAAAATAACTGTTTGGACAAGTATACATGTATTGCATTTAATTTATACTTTAACATATGTAACATGTATTGGTCAACCTGCCATCTGGGGGAGGGGGTTAGGGGGAAGCAGGGGAAAAATTGGAACAAAAGGCTTGGCAATTGTCATTGCTATATATAAATTAGCTATGCATATATCATATAAATAAAAAGCCATAATTAAAAAAAAAAGAGGAGAAAGAAAAAAAATACCCAGCATTTATTGTGGGAAACATTAGGAAACAAAGGAGAAAGGAGAAAGGCCAGGTTTTAGAGGTTTTGACTGTAACAAACAAATAAGAAGTAAAACAATAATAATGCAATAAAGATATGCATCATACAGAAGTCAAAGGAGAAATACATGATGGGTAAGAGCAGATTGCATCTATAACCAATGAGGAATTTCAAAGAAATAAACAACTTCAAGGAATTGCATCACTGGAGATACAGTGACTGATCATATGGCAAGAATGAAGGATGATAGGCTGCTTATCTAGAAGTTTCTACTAATAGCCTTTAAATGTCTGGAGAACTTGTGGAAAAGCTCTCAGCAGCATTGTTGGTTAGAGGCCCCCAGGGTATTCCCCTAGGGATTAGAGTATTATTATAAGAGTCATACTACAACGACAGACTGCATAAATTTCAATCTGATTCATTGTAGGGAACTCCTGATAAGGAAGCAAAGATCTCTGAATATTTAAATACAAATAGCAAGGTTTACATTTTTATAACATTTTCTTTTTCATGTCCAAACCCTTTTTTTTCAGAGATTTTCCTTCACTGAATTTAACTAAGTACTATTCTACATATGTGTCCAAAGCTATGCTTCCTTTTGGAAAGATATAAAGGTTTGAGAGGATATATCATTTGCTCTCATGGAACCTACAATTAAAGTGAAAAATATGAAACA